>NW_022990271.1:8955876-8970876 GCF_902827175.1 Gymnodraco acuticeps
ATGCGCTCACACTCCCCCTGTCTGAAGTACAACAGGCTATCACTGATTAACATGTCTAAACTCAGCCAGTTCAGAAAGCCACTCTAATTCCTTTTCCATCTTGCTCTTATATGGATGACGTGACAGTCTTTCTTTCCTAACATACCTCACGTTCCTCGCAGTCGCAGATATGTTTGTCGCCTTTCTATTTGTTGCCTGAGAAACCATGTTGGCTTGTCTTCTCACATTTCACACTTGGTTTCATCCCCTTAACCCCTAATGCTCAGGCTGGATAGGCTGCCTGACCTCTTGAGTCACGGATGTTAAACTCTGAGCTGGGTTCTATTTTGCCTAGTGATTGTAAGCACGGAAGGGAGCAAACTTTCTTGAGTCAAAGATAAAAAAGAAAAACAATCCATTGATGTTCTTTCTCAACACCTTGGTCATGTTTGATTTTTGTTTCAAAGCTATTTGTTTGTTCTTTTTTGTTGCACATTCTTTGGATTTGGAGTTCTCCATCAACATAAGAGACCTTTTATTTGAAGATGTATCAAGTATCAAGACCTAGACATTCACACTCGCCCTTGTGCCTTTAATGCGGAAAGACAAAGCTAAACACCCGCAATCACTCCTTTCCTGAGTCGGCACACGCTCTCATGTACACACATAGAATCATTATCTGGGCTGACACGACGTCACATATTTAGAGTTTCACAGCAGGCTGGCATTCCAGGACAGCAAAGAAGAGATAATGTCAGTGCACTGCTGGTTAACTCACTGTTTTCTCCTGTTTCTAGGCCACAAAGCGTGAAGGGTGTCTGTTTATTACACAAACACACACACATGCATACCAGGCATACACGCACCACTTTGCCTCTCCCAGCCTGTTAGACGGCAAAGGCAAAAAAAAAAGTGACGAAAGATGCCCACAGACACGGCCGCCAGCATAGACAACAGCTACACTCTTCTGTGTATGCATCTGACTTTCTTTTTTTCCTTTTTTACATATGATTTCTGGAACCAGGAAGTGTGCCACAGTGACTGAGAGGATGTAAGGTGTGTTGTGCGATGCTTTGAGAGGGCACCGTCCCTTAAAATAGCTTTTTTTTGGACAGTGTTATTGTGCAACACATCTACTTAAAGGGCTGGCTTCGTGAGTGTCTTGATTCTTCACAACCCAGTGCTGCTATATTTAAATGACGAAATCATGATATTCACCTAGTCAGCAGCGGAAAAAAGAGCTTCCTCTCCAAACCGCCCACACTGCTTTCAGCCTTGTTGTGACTTGTTTGTCTGTCGTTTGAGGATTTCAGCTTCTTCCAGAACAATTGCTCTTAAAAACCCTCGGTTCCAGAGGATGGGAGCTGGTTACACAGCAACAGAGTTCAAAAACACGAGTGGAGCTTGTGAGATGGGAACTAGAAAACACGATGTAGCCTCTCTCTCTGTATGCATGTCAGGTGCGTGCATGCTATTGTTACTTTCATCACTGGTGTGTGTTGTCATGTGCAGCTGTTTGCTCTCCAGTTAGTGTACTGTGTAGTGAGTTAGTGGAGGTATGGCGGTGTGGAGCTTCTCTTCTATCGGAGATTCTCTCTGATTTATTCTTAACATCTGTCTTTGGCAGGTGTGTGGAACCACAAGGTCCTCTCTCTGAGCCTGTGATGTAGCTATGATTGCGGGCAGTGTGTGTGTGTGTCTGTATTCGTGTGTGTGTGTGTGTGTGTGTGTGTGTGTGTGTGTGTGTGTGTGTGTGTGTGTGTGGTGTGTGTGTGTGTGTGTGTGGGTGTGTGTGTGTGTGTGTGTGTGTGTGTGTGCATTTGTGCAAAACAACAGAGGGCCTTACTCCACCCCCTCCTTGGGATGAGTCATATCTGAGCCCTGTGTAATCCTAGCCTGTGTTTCATGTGTGTGAACAGACAGATCCTGAGCAGTGGTCTTGGTCCTCACTCCCTCTGGGGCAGTGAGTGGGTGAGACACGGCTATCAACAACAGGCCCAGGCAGCTTGGGTTTCAGCCTCGCCACACAAGGAATCTGCTCGCTGTGACATCGGCACAGATACACGCACCCAACACAAGCATATTCACGTAGAGCCAAAGCTATTATTCCTCTCCCTCCTTAGCCCCACCTCAAATTATATCAGGTAACAACATGGGGCTTTGTGATTGGTTGAACTATAAGGAAGTGTAAGGATGCAAAGGATGGGCCAGTGGGTATGGTTTCACATGAAAAGGTAGTGTCACACAACAGCGACGCTCAGTCTAACTGTGTGTGTGTGTGTGTGTGTGTGTGTGTGTGTGTGTGTGTGTGTGTGTGTGTGTGTGTGTGTGTGTGTGTGTGTGTGTGTGTGTGTGTGTGTGTGTGTGTGTGTGTGTGTGTGTGTGTGTGTGTGTGTGTGTGTGTGTGTGTGTGTGTGTGTGTGTGTGTTTGTGGTCACGTGTGTCCACCTGTGGGAGTGTGATTGCAGTGCAGTAATGTCAAGGCTGGGCTTTACACAGTCAACAATGGACGCTCAAATATTTAAACTTTTTTATAAACAATCACACAGAGGAAGTGTGGTGACACAGGAAATAGGGCCTTGTCACGGGGAAAAAAGGAGCTCTATTTTATGGATACTCTGCACAGCATTTCAAAGCACCCCATCGCTGGTGTGACAAAACCCCTTTAAAGGCACAGCTGGACTTTTAAAAGGGCCTTCTACATTTGCCCCAAGGGGGGATGAAAGTGTCCTGGATAGAGCAGCAGAAAGGTGATACTATGGTAGACTGAAGCTGTTTTCCATTTTACAGTCTTTTATTATCCTTTTATTTTGCATGTAAGGGCAAGAGTATCATACCTTTGGTCACAGATAAGCCTACAGGGAATAAAGACGTTTCTTTTCATGTGAAATGTTTGGTTGAAATTTAAGTTAAAAATAATCAAAGCACATTTTATATTCTGTCTGTGTTGCCAGATATATCTTGCCCTGATTTTGTCATTTTCCAACAATAACAAGTATTGGATAATGATATGTTCACTGATGGTTTTGGAGCAGCATTTTCAGATGTCACTATAACAAAGCAACAATGAGCTATAGAGAGAACAGACATCAAGCCTGTCCGAGGCAAACTGAGATGACCATATTTATGTAACAAATGTTAAGCCTATTCAGATCAACTTTATAGCCACTTTATGTTGTATTCGTGTCATTCAGACACACGTCCATATCTTGTTTTCTGGCACTTTCAATTAAGAAAAAACGACTTACAGCTACTTATCCAAACATTTTAACAAGTGCATGGATCAGTGGAGCTCATTGTTAAAATGATTTATAGTGGTTGTTTCTCGATCCTGAAATGGCAGGTTGCTTTGATGTATTACCTTAACTTTTGGAAAACAATGAGAGAACCTACGCTCTAGTTACATGCTCATCAGCTCTGAGGACTTTGGCAAGTTGTGTAACAATTGCAACACATTTGTTTCAGTTTATAAAAAACAGAAAACACTTCATCTTTCAGCAACTGATTTTATTAGCGCGATTACAAGCTAAATTATAATTGAGTCTGAAAGAATACTAAGCTAAACTAAACTTTGTTGCTTGTCACCCCCCTTCAAAAAGTTATCTTTTATGAGTTTTATAGTCTTGTGAATCCAGACAAGAAAGCTTTTATCCTGGGATTATAGACCACTTTCATTATTGGGGGAAGCAAACATTATTACAAGGCTTTGTGTCACTGAAGTCAGAAAGCATCTCAGTGCTTCGCAAGAAAATGAAGAGTCGAGTGGAGAAATCTTTTGGATACAAACCAAACCCAAAGGCATTCAGCAGCTAGTTGCCTGTTGTGCGACTTGGACCTTTTATAAATGAGTTTGGATCAATGTTATGGTTATCATTAAAGTGTATTTCGACAATACTTATTTTAATACATTTGTGTTTAACATTTGTCTGCACAGCCTTTCCCCCCTTCTACTGCACTATGTTGTTTATTGCATGTGCCCATAAATACAAAATGTCATGTATTTGCTCAAGAACTAAGAAGCGTGCTATACAATATGCAGATGTTCTCAAACATTCTGTATTCTCTTACCCCACCGTTTCTTAAATAATAATGAACTTTGTCATATTTAAATCACACATCTTATTGGAAGAACTCAGAAAAATACTCTAATTGTGGACCTATTTACTATCTTCACACATAATGAGAGTTAACCTGATGCAGGGAAATCAACATGGCACATTCATCAAAAATATCATTATTTAGTGTTTTATTCCTGTGGATTTTATCTTTAGGCCAGTAGGTCAGGGCTTCACTGACAGTTAAACTAATGGTACAGGGTCATTGGTCAGACCCTGAATCTATTTTGGTTAATTTTAGAAATGTTCAGCTGAATACTGACGTATAAAAACCTAACAGTCACTTCCCCCAAAAATGAACACGTAGATGGCAGCCAGGACTTCTTTGGAGCTTTATTTATGCAATTGTTTTGTTGAAGAACAGTCAAGAAGTGTCTTCACACATCTCACAAGCTCCTGAGACGGGGAGTACCTCAGACGTGTAATGACAAGTTTAAAATGATGATATCGTTGAAGATTTGGCCCTTGTCATGTTCTCGTTCCCCTACTTTCTGTCTGGAGCGGTAGAGTGGGAGTGAATGCCAGGCTTTATTTGTGTGGAATTATCAGCTCAGTTCATCAGTAAAGGTTGAACAGATTTACTAACTGTCACAGTTAGTTTACAGACACTAAGCTGTGCTATTTCATTAGAAGACCTGATACATTTTCTCTCTTCTGTGATTTGGCTGCATCTTGCCATTCTTGTGTAATATGGATATAAATCTGTGCCTGATATTGTGGCTTATGTGTTGGTGCCTGTTTATGTGTGTGTGTGCGTGTGCGTGGGCACGCATGTGTGTGTGTGTGTGTGTGTGTGAAGTTTTTGTAACAGTACAAAGATGTCCCAAGGGTTTTTTCCACATTTCTCATTACAAATGCTAATGTCACATTAATGAAATCGGCTTAGTTCAAGTTTTATAGCGTAGCCTACACTGAGAGATTTGGCCTTGACACTTCCCACATATTTCAAGTTGAATCACACTTTGCCCAGTGGGCATACTATTCTGAGTTTCTCTAAAATGTACTGGCCCTGAGTGAAAGTTTGGGGAACGTTTAGAGTGTAGGTGCCAAGCTCTGTCATCGTTGTAAATTGTCCAGGCCACAGGCTGTTGGCTGTCCTGCTTCTGAAGACGTCTGTTAGCTTAGCTACAGCAGTAATGGGGCTGGCTAATCTAAACATTGTGTTAATGTGCTAGCTGTGGTTTGTAGAGTCACTAGCTGTTAATCATTGCTCAACAGAGAGCTTGTCAGGCAACAACATGCCAGAGAGTTAATCATGGTTAAAGATCCCTGTGTTTATGCACATAACATGTCGCACATTACTCTAATACCATCAGCTATGGTTCCAAGGGTCACATAAAGATATAAAAAGCTACTGCATTCTAAATGCATTGTTTTACAATGTCTCACATATTGGTGGGACATTTACTATATTACTGATTCATGATGTCAAAACAACAACTCAATCTCTCAGAAAAGCATTCATTTGAAAGATGAACCCCAATGATTTGTATATTATCCAGATTTCCTGTAATTTCTCTCACTTGATTGTAATTGTGTACTCACTCACTGGTTTTTAACTTCTTGCCTCAGTTTGCTTATAAAAAACGAAATACATATAAAGCTTTTTAAACAGAGTAAGAGGAAGAGATTGTTCTTTGTAATTAAAAGTCAATTTTGTGAAATTGATTATATTATGCTAATCAAGGGAGATAATATCTTAAAAGCAGCGTGAGGAAGGGAGATAGACGGAGCGTGAAGAGTGGAAAGGAGTGACAGTCCAGCCGCCATTACAAGCTGCTGAGTTCTGCAGAGTGCTTCATAAAATGTCAGAGCGCTTCTCCCTGAGCAAGACACTGAAAAATGGCAACGCTGTGATGTGCTGGCACCTCACCTGCTGCACTGTGTGAGTGTGTGTGTGTGTGTGTGAGAGAGTGTGTGTGTGTGTGTGTGAGAGAGTGTGTGTGAGAGAGTGTGTGTGTGTGTGTGTGAGAGTGTGTGAGAGAGAGAGAGGAGGAGAGAGTATCAGTCGGCGTGCGTTTGTGCAAGTGTGCCTGCCTGTGTGTACATGCCTCTGTGTGTATGTTTTTACAACTGTGTGTGTGTGTGTGTGTGTGTGTGTGTGTGTGTGTGTGTGTGTGTGTGTGTGTGTGTGTGTGTGTGTGTGTGTGTGTGTGTGTGTGTGTGTGTGTGTGTGTGTGTGTGTGTGTGTGTGTGTGTGTGTGTGTGTGTGTGTGTGTGTGTGTGGGTGTGTGTGTGTGTGTGTGTGTGTGTCCGCGCTGGCCTCCCTCCCATGTTGCAGTGAAGCAGAATAGAGTGGCTGGCTGCCCGCTGCTTTGCCTCCCTCTCTGTCAATACAACAGTACTCTCTTGCAGCCAGTCATTTTCACATGTTTAACATTAAGTGAAGAGCCCCTTTGAACAGAGGAATACAAGTGATTGACATATTGAGTTTAATACTAGTGGATTTCTCTCTCATCTGAGCTTAGGTTGCCAGACTGTTGTTTTGAAATGACTCAATAGCTTTTAAGACCTTCATCTGATTTCACTATTGGAACATTGTGGATCGTGTGCCACTGTAAACACCGAGCATGTTTTCTGTTCTCTACCACCTCGCGCTAAGTGCATGTTTATCCTGCTTTGCCATTGTGTGTGTTGTGTTGAAGGGAAAGCCAGGGTGATTTAATGAAGTCATTGCATGCTGGTGTTATTAATGTTGAAAAGAAGAAGATAGGCTGGACAGGAGAAAGGCGTGAAGGTGAGGGGGTTGCAGAAGAGAAAATAAACATCGAGACAGAGAAGATGCACTCTTTATTTGCCAATGTCATCAGATAAAAGAGCCAACTCTACAGCAAGTTGCAAGAAGCAGGGAAACAAATTCAATTAAATACGAACATTATGATTCATAATTTTGAATTTTGTGTTAAGCACCACTACAACGAATAAATATGACTTTACCTAATCTACGTCCAGTTTTTTATTATAGACTTTGTTGTGAGCTTGGGTAAAGGAAAAAAAAAGATTGTGTTTGAGGGACTTGCTCTACACTGATTAATTAGTAATTAATCAAGGCCTTTTGAAATGATATCGTCCATAATAGGGCTTTTCATTATTAATTAATATGCTGGTTATTTTCGTGATTAATTGATTACTTATTTCTTCTATAAAATGACTTTAAGCCCAAGGTGAAATATTTAAACAAGTTATTTTGTCTGACAGTTTACATTTTCAGACATTCAAGTGACTTAATAACTATTATTTTTACATTTTTCTTGAAGATCAGTTAAAACATACATTGATGATTGAAATAGATTCGGATCAAAACACTTTTCCACACTTTGTTGTCATGTACGTAGAGTATAAACAAGCACACCGTTTGTATGTTTCACTGTGTCATGTTAGATGGCCGTAGTGAATTCAATTGACTTATCACAAACTACATTGCAGAGGTTTTCAGAACTGAAAACATTTCTCGTTTATCTTTGTTCTGGACAGTTTGGTAGTTTGTGGAGAAAGAGTAGAGGTTTGTGCAGCAGCAGTTAAATGAGGGCCTGCCTTCTTCTCTTCTGTCCAACACCACGTGCATCAGGAACACAGTCAAACCAGGCTCTTGTCACTGAGAGTCATGAACAAGCTATTATTGCCTTCACACCACTCAACTGAATTCTGTCTTATTTGCACAGGATATCAGTTATCTCCTGAAGTAAAGTTTCAGTTGAACAGAACAGACTCTAAACGGTCTCTTCCCATGGAAGAGGACAGAGGGGGCTCCGGCGATTGCTCAAGCAAGGCTCGTTGCTCTCTGGCTATTCCATTGTTCTGTCACTGTCAGTTTGTTTTGCCATTTGACATGCATGTCATTTGCATTATGCATATCTGGAGTGCTCATTGTCTCCCACGTGTCTCTCTCTCTCTCTCTCTCTCTCTCTCTCTCTCGTCCCTCTCTCGTCTCTCTCTTCTCTCTCTCTCTCTCTCTCTCTCTCTCTCTCTCTCTCCCCCAATCTCCCTTTCTTTCCCTGGTTCTCCCCTAAACCGATGCCATTTCCTGTTTTTCCGTTTAATGTATTTTTGTATTTCCTGCATTCATTTAAATATGCGGGGATACTTTATTAAGATTTAAACAGGAAACGACACAACAATTGTAATCCATTGATTATATCTTTACTTTGGATACCTGATATGAATCACACACTACACATACATCACACACTACACATCAATTAGATCATACACTATTTAAAATACATATTTGTTATATTTGTTGCTGTTAATGAATAAGTCAGTTAATGAATCTGACTCAAATGAATTCATCAAGTCATTCCAAAAAGAGATAGACATCTAGTTCTATCATATAAATAGCACTAAGCAACTATGTGAGCCTTTCCCTTAATACCTTTGGATATCTTGGATGTAGGTAATGTTGATACATGTCTATTTAAGAAAGAAGACTTGTCATGTCCACATCTCCAGTAAAGTTAAAAGACATATATACAAATGCATTTTCATTTGATTTAGTACTGCAATATTTAGTAAATGTCGGCACATTTTGTGACTGTATTCAATATGCTGGTTGTATTTTGTGGAGCGACTTGCTCACCTTGTATCAAAGCTTAATGTTCAAGGCCTCAGGGTAATCTTTTTTGCAAATCATCAGTTTGGCTCTTTGCATTGAGTTATGTACAATTAAGCTCTGTTGTGAAAATCGGACGTGAGCCAATGTAAAAAACCACAGTCTGTAATCTAAATGGTAATTAACCTTAGCAGGCATTGGCTTACTTCTCACAGTGCTTCCAATGTTTATGTATGTGTTTTTGTGCGTGTACGTCCACAAATGTATGTGTTATTCTCCGAGGCATCACGATGGTGTTATTGTGTGCTTCTGAAATGCTCCAAAGTCATTACGGCCTCTTGTAGACACATGCAGCCAGTGGCGAGCAGATCTGGTTCAGTCTGCAGAAAAACTGTAATGAGCAGTGAGACTGGCAGACGAGTGTGAGTGGCTAGCAGAGGGAGAAGGGCAGATTCATCAGGGATGATTGCCTGATATACACTTCTGCCTTTTTGATGTGAAGACCCTGCTAGGTTACCATGGGGAGAGTAATTAGCTCTGGCTGGATGCAGATGCAAATGAGCATAAGAGATGGGAATGTTCTTATTGCGCTTACTTTATCACACTTAGAACGGCACGTATGGGTGTGCTTGTGTGCACACAGATACTCTTTCACAACTACACAGACAAACAATCGCTACCGGCTCATTCTCTTCTATTTATGGCCAGGAAATGGGAGTAGTGCTATGTCTGGTTGAGCTGAGTAAAACTATTCTGTCACACATAGGTTTGACATCAAACACAAGTGACAAGCCTATCCTATCCCTCTCTACCGAGTCATCACCATGTCCCAAAATCACATTATTGCCACAGGAAACCCAGCAGAGGATGGTGAGTAGGGGTGTTGATCCCAGCCTTTGGCGTCTACAGTATGCTTTAAAAAGCAAATAAAGCCATTTGGCAAGAGCTGATTTCTTGTTTATAAAAAAAACACTGAATGTGTGTGGCGTGCCATTTGGTTTTATATTTCATGGAAAGCCTCTCACAGCAACATGGATGCGCGTGTGTGTTTTACGGAAAGGCCTAGTGAATTCCGTAGATAGACATTTATCAATGCTAGTGCCACGCTCTACCATTTGCAACACACAGGACCATATCATTACCTCACTGCCCTGGCAGGCAGTAAGCGGCTCTAGCTCGGTAAGCTGCAGTGTTACATGAAGACGGGCAGGCAGGCAGGCAGGCAGGCAGGCAGGCAGGCAGTGGTGTGGCTGTAATAAGACCGGTAGCCAGCACCACTGCCAAGGCGAGGCGGGTTGAGAGATGGTGCCCATCCCCTACATGCCCTGCTCTGCCATCTGTCACCGGGCAGGAGCGGAGCCCAGGGAGGGGTCTGAGTCACTCAGTTGTTGTCACCTAGACAGGCCACACTGGGGCATGCTGTCTCTTTGTACTCCTTTCAGGCCTCAATCCACTGCCAGTTTAACACACTTATGCAGCTCTGCCAATATCTTTGGATTCACTAAAGATTTTTTCCTGAATTAAAGTATACTCCACTAAGGGCTTTTTCCAGAGTTTTGTCCACCCTGAATCCAAAAGAGCTTGAGCATTTAGCCGATACATTATGTCATTTTTATACCATGCAATCAGTTGTACCAGCAAATATCTGCTAAATATAAGTAGCCTGAGGCCTCAACCAACTGTCATGGAGATCTTTCACCCATTTTGACATTGTGTAGAGTAGACCAAATGATCAATCAGCAGCCTCAGAATAAATCAAATACATTTTGTTATGACCTTTCAGATTCTGCAACCAGTTGTGTCAACTGTAATATATCATTTATTAAAGATGATACTGTCTCTTTAAATGTTTGACTCTGGACAAAGGTTGTCACTTAATTTTTGCCAAGGCGCCTGGTTATGTCATTTCCTGGCTGACGGTGTGTGTCAGGGAGGGATAAAGGGAGTGAGGAAAGGGGTCAAGCAAGCTTGTGCGTGCACTGTGCTGTAAGCAAGATGATCTCGCTCAGTTAGTGTTCATTGCCAACATGCATGCAAAGTACAAACATTCACTCCATATGCACATGTCGTGTCTAGAAAGACACGCACACACCCACATGAACACATACAAACACAAAGAGGGATGGGAAGTTCAAACAGTGAGCCTGAGCATCAGCCATGCAAGGTCAGAAATAAGAGATGTTCGTGCTGATTCAGAGTCAGTGTCAATGCTCTCACTTTCACAAACACAACAAGTGCGTGTGTGTGTGTGTGTGTGTGTGTGTGTGTGTGTGTGTGTGTGTGTGTGTGTGTGTGGGGTGTGTGTGTGTGTGTGTGTGTGTGTGTGTGTGTGTGTGTGTGTGTGTGTGTGTGTGTGTGTGTGTGTCATTTAGTAATGAGTCATGTATGAGAACTGACTGACAGTTTGGCACCTGGTAACCAGAGGAGCACCTGGATACCAAAAAAGCCATATTGGTCCTCAGAAAGACGATTATTTGCTTGGAGTTTTTATATAAAAACAGATCAATATGTTTGTTTTGAAAAAAAAAGATAAACAAAGAAGGATACCATACGCTGATTAAACAAGAAGTGCTAATATTGGATTAGTCATTTTGATCCTATTTCCCCAGCAACCTTGATTCTGACACACTTACTATGTTGACATTTCTCTTGTTAGCTGCTCGGCGCAGGACACAGTTAAATGGAGGTCTGTGTTTGACACAGTTGCGGATCACAATAAAAGGCGGGGAGTGAGAGGTCTGGAGGAGAGAGTGAATGTTGCAGTCTTTGTCGGCTGCCGTGAGGGGGAAAAAGAAAGAGAGCTGGGAGCTACCGTGTGTCTTTGAATGGGGTCAGGGCATCGTGGGGAATAATGCATTTCCCTTCACTTGCGCCAGGCGCTCCTTCCATTACGGCTGGAGAAGAGACATTGTGTCCACACTCTGATTACCACTGATCCATGCTGATGACTCTGTTGGCGGATTATCTCAGTTAGTATCAGCCATCTGTTACTGTGTGTGTGTGTGTGTGTGTGTGTGTGTGTGTGTGTGTGTGTGTGTGTGTGTGTGTGTGTGTGTGTGTGTGTGTGTGTGTGTGTGTGTGTGTGTGTGTGTGTGTGTGTGTGTGTGTGTGTGTGTTGAAGGGGCAAGTAGGATAGGGAGAGAGACACACAGGGGGTTGAATACTGTGAGGCTCTGACACATATGCACACTTCTATAGATATGCATTGGCAGGGTTTTGTAGAACTGCTGCGTGTGTAACCACGCACCGCCACCGACACACAACACAGACACACAACACCACAAAACATATGCATGAGAAGTAAGGCCACATAGCAGCCAGCACAGGCCATTACACCACCTCTAAATGCACACACTCTATCTCTTCTTTATACAATTCTGCCCTCCTTTCAGATGATGCTGACATGTGAAGGCTCCTATATGAAGGCCACATGCGATCATAAAACCCGCAGAGCTGTTTATAGCTACACTCTCCCCTGAAGGGCCGCTGCATCCAGCCACTATTAGTGCATGCGCTGACAGCTGGGTGCTGTGGTGTATTTGTGGACGTGACTCTGAATCCAGCTCTGGAACACATCTTATAAATCATAGTTCACTCATTAGCATAAATTCTGCCTCTCCTTGCATCTGCAAGACCTGCTGTTTCTGGCTGCTCCGCTCCGTTTTGATTGGTTGGTGTTGTTCAAGTCAAATTGATTTAGCCGTTCACGGAGATTATAACGCTTGCCTTATAGCGCCACTGTGGTGTGCCGTTAATTACCTATAAAATCAAGCTAATTCTGATGCTAAATCCATTTTAATTTCTCATAATGAATTCAGGATTGGATCCTTAAATACCTTGGCGCTCCATTATTGTTGCAATCATTGTTGTGGCTGTGCATTTGGTTGTACATTGCTCAGCTCAATCGTATTATTGTTATTAGATTTAATTGCTCTAAGTGATCAGTTTGTAGTTGTCGGAGG
Organism: Gymnodraco acuticeps; assembly: GCF_902827175.1. Taxonomy (NCBI): domain Eukaryota; kingdom Metazoa; phylum Chordata; class Actinopteri; order Perciformes; family Bathydraconidae; genus Gymnodraco; species Gymnodraco acuticeps. The sequence continues at coordinate 8,968,482 of NW_022990271.1, forward strand.
AAGATGGACTTGCCTCGCAGTCGTTTTTTCCCCCTGCTGTCGTTTCTCTCTCAATCTCTCATCCCAGAAAGAGGCCCTTTGAGAGATTGTGAGAGATGAGAGGAGATGAGGGGGAGGGTGGCTCTGCTTTACACCTCTGCAAAGGAGGGATTGGTTTTTTGTTGTTTGTTAGGGGGGCAAATCAATTCTGTTCACATCATCACGTTTTGACAAGGCGAGACATTAAGTGCAGATATTGAGAAACGACAAGAATGGTTTACAGCCTGTCCTTCATCTTCTCTTTTTCTTTATTCCGTCTTTTGTTTCTCCCCTGCAACAAAATCAGAGTGTATTGTCTTGCTTATCCTTTCCCTCCTTCAATCTTTCTATCTGCGCTGTGAAAAGGTAGGGAATGATGCGCTTCACTTACCAGCTGACACCACATAAGCTCGCTCGTCCTCTGAGACACCAGCCTTTTGTTTTCATGTGCATTATGATAATTATGAGGGTCCACAGCTCCTCTCCATTTTCATCTCACCTCTAATGATACTTTTCGTCAGGATCAACCACAGAAATATCTGCTGAAAGAATCCCTTTTTTTCTCTCCACATTTTTATTCACCCTGACATTTAAAGGGTGCCAGTCGAAGTAAAGGCGCAGAGTGTGGCAGCCATTCATGCAGCGAAATGTGGTAACACTTTTTGTTCAAGATTAGGGTAAAACACTTTGTCTTCACTCAGCCTGAAATGTATTCTTATAGCTAATATGTAGCGTTCATTTATTCTCCGTTCAGGCTGATAATGTGGCCTTTTAACCCACATCCTGTCACCTCGCATGAGAGGCCCCTCGAAGGACCTTTGACCTTGCTCATCATTACACAACCAGCATCTTTTCACTGCAGCAACGGCAGTCATGGCTGCCCAAGTCCGATGGCACACCAGCCTCCTCCCCGTGGACTGCAGCAGGTTTTCTTGTCATCCGCGCCTCTCGCTCTCCCTCTCTCCCACTCTCCCTCTCTCTTGTCAGTGTTGCTCCTGGCGAAAGGCTGATACTTGATATTCAGAGGATAGCAGCTTTTGTCTCAGAGATTTAATCAGTGGCTCTGCTCCCACTGCAGAGGAGAGAGAGAGGGAGGGAGGGTGGCAGGAGAGAGGGAAGGAAAGAGAGATGGAGGCAGAGACTGTTTATGTGTAATGACACAATAACAAAGCCTGCCTGTAAAACACAATCTGCAAACTGTGCTTTTGAAGGAGATTTTCAGTCCTGGATTAGTGTCAGGCAGAGGGATATGGAAAGGAGAAGAGAGAAAGAAGAGTCAGGTTGATGTGATAGACAGGGGAGGTGATTTGCTGTGTGTCTCTCTGCAGCAGGGGTTGAAATGTGTAAGTCTGCGTTCATGCGTGTACAAATGTGTGTGTTATGAAACTGTTTTGTAACTATCTGGCAGCTGTGTGCGCACAATCAACAATCCGTTCAGTTGTAAGCAAAAAGGGTTTCAAGTTGAATAATGTAAGTAAAATATTTGGATTCAGAATGGTCAAATGTTATTGGTAGGTTGATAATGGCTGGCGCAGTGACTTTGTGGGACTGATGAAGAAAAGCTAGTGTTAACGCACCCATCAAGTCCATTTAGATACAGGTGAAACTGAAAGGACTCGAGGCACAATGCCGTCTTTAAAGGCCTCAAAGAGCTCTTACATTTAGATACCATTATTTTTCATGAAGGACGACTAAAGGGATCCTGGTTGTCAAATATAGATGTGTGCGTTTGTTGTCCCTCTGTGTGTCTGAGAGAATGACAAACATGTGTTGTCTTTCCTAACATCTCACTTCAAAGTTGGAAATGTGAATTGGGTTGTAGTTCTTTGTAGAAGTTCATATCTGGTTGCGACACTGGCATTTTTTCCCTGCATGAAACTGTAAAAGTTGTTTTGTGTTCCAGTTCTTAAAGACGTCATCCTCCGTCCTACCTCTTATAGAATCAATGGAGGCTGGGAGCCAGTGAGCATGGCTAAATAGAAATATTGTTCAGGGGAAGTGAGATGTGAACGGAAAAGTGTCAGGAGATGTGGGTGCGTGCGCTTGCCAGAACATGTTGTGTAGGTGTGACACTGTGCATTTGTGTGTGTGTATTTGCCAGTGTTGGGCTGGGTGTGCTTTGCTATTGTAACCCCGCTGATTGGATTGTGTTTGACAGATATGGAGTCTGGAGAGCGGCTGGCCTCCCCTGCGCCCACCCTGTCTGCTGCTCGCACCTCCTCCCCTGCGGCCTCTTCCTCCTCCTCCTCCTCTTCATCATCCCCTGCTCCCCACTCTAAGAGCAGCCTGGCCCCGAGCCCCTCGCCACTGGGATCCACCCTCACCACCTCTGGTAAGAAACACTTTTTCTCCCTCTGTCAATCTTCTGTCTCTCCAA
>NW_022990271.1:8973376-9081523 GCF_902827175.1 Gymnodraco acuticeps
AATTAGACCCCAGACTGCATTAGTTCAGAAAACACTGGGCTCCGGTGTCACTCTGTTTTACATTTCTGTGGTGTATGCAAGTGTATAGTAGTTTGACATTTCCATCTACACTGTGCACAACACTTTTCTTTTCTTCAGTCATCACTTTTTTGTGCATGTGTATTACCTGGCTTATGCGGAGACATCAAGCAGGTTTGCTCTCCTTTTCTGAAATAGAAATTGAATTTGCATGAAATATGCCCACACCAAATTGCATCTGACTCTGGGAGGAGGTAATACGTGGCAGTCGCCCCTGCCAGAAATGATTGTGCTCAGGAAAATGCTAGACGATGATGATGTTGATGAAGTATTCTTCTGTGCTGAAATTGAATGCCAAAAGGATAGAAAGAGGTTAGCTTTTTACATCATATACACACACTTATTTTTCTCAGCAACAAAATCTAGTCTCTGCTCATTCTGACCCAGTGTAAACTGAATGAATATCCTGAAACAAATAGTTACGTGCTGAAATTGGATTTGAGAAAATACTGTCATTTGAATGTGAATGTTTTACTGTATAGACATAAGCCTCATGCCGTTGCTGAAGCACAAGTCAGTCTGTCATTTTTAGAAACAGCACGGCTGCCCTTTAAAATTAGGTGCAGTGTGCACTCACTAAAACGCTGAACCTGATGTTAATTCTTACATAAATAGAAGACGGTCGCTCTTCATTTAATTCTACTATAGTCAGATGGATTAGAAGCGACAACTTCAGAATCGAGTTTTTACATCCTGTCTGTTCTACATGAAAAGAGCTCTGCAAGGTAATTTGAGAACAATGTCTTCGGTCTACATAAATAAACATAAACAATACCAACAGTAGGGCAATGTGTTAAAGGTGCAATAAACAACTGTCATAGCAGCTGCACAATAATGTCATAGTTGCACTTAATTGAAGAAAATATCTTTTAAATATGTACAAATAATAAAAGTCAGACGTGAGTATTTTTAGAAACTATAGTTCAAAGCAAACACACCTGCTGTATGGAATTCATCTTTTAATCCCAAGATATAGGACTGTTGAAACAGTAGCTTCAAAGAAAACAAAAAGCTATTAAATACCAACAAGAACATGTGAGATTATATCAATAAAACTCCAACACTCTTAGTGTAAACAATTGCGAATCCTATTACTGTCAAAGAAGCAGGTCTTATTTTCATTGGTTGAAAATGTGATGGAAAGGTTGAAATGTCAGAGTTCTTCAAGCAAAATAATTTTTTGTATTTTCACAATGCTGAAGAGATTGTCATACGTTGAGAACATATCTAGATGTGTTGCTTGTGTTTCATTGGTGTTATAAATAATTGCATTTGATTTGAAAACATTTGAAGAAGTCCTGCTTGGTTTGCTTGTATCACAGGCCGTATGTTCGGAGTAGGAGAGCAGCCATTCCTTGGCTCCACATTGTCAAGTGCCTTCCCTCTGGTCAACCACCCAGCCTTCGGGGCCCTCTACAGTGCCGGAGCCGGCCGGCCTGAGTTCGGGGGCCTGGGGTCCCTGGGCATGTCAGCTGCTCTGGCTGCCCACCCCCAGCTCGGAGCCCTCTCTGGTAATAAGGGGACTTTTACATTTTTGGGGCAGCGTCTGGCTAAATGTGAATGCCTCTTTAATTCTCTCCTCTCCTCTTTCTTCTACAGATTGGTGGCGAGCTGCTGAAGCGCATGGACGGGGAGCCGCTGCCTTTCTCCCCTCTTTCATCGGCTTCCCTCCTTTCTACAGCCCTCACATTCAGCCCAACCACATCGTCAGTCCTGTTCAGATCAGGATGCCCACCAAGAATAGCCACGCTCCCCCTAAAGGTATGGCACTACTCAGGAGACATCGATCCTCACAGTTGCATTGCAGAAATTAGGTTATTTTAATAGCATTATAACAGGAGAGTAGTTGTAATTAATTGATTACTTTCCTAAGAGGTAATGGCATTTTCTGTCTCTTCTTTCCAACAATCTATATCTATGTGTCTTCTTCTGCTTTGTCCTATGTTGAGATTTGTTCCTTTTCAAGGCAGATTTAATGACATTCAGTCCTCACTTAGTGATTCTGTCTCTCTCTCTCTCCCCCCCTTTCCCCCGTCTTCCCTTGTAATCTTTGTTTCTTGCAGTTTTAATTTAATAGTATCTTTTAATTTATCTTTTATTATGTAAACCAGTCATGTTGGGCTTGTGCCCTGACGCAGCCTGCATGTTTGATGAGATACACGTATAAATCAATATTTTTATTAGCCTTATTCCATGCTGCAGTTAGTTCCACATATTTCATTATCCCGTGTAGCAAAGTTCCCAGAAAAGACGGAGTGGATTAGTAATATGCTAGATCTGCTTTCCAGGGGTGAATGGAGCAGTGAATGGCAGCGGGGTCTGTCCTCCCACAACACAATCAGGGAGCTTTTCTGCGAGTCCAGCTCCTGTCCAGGCATCATCCAAGCCAACCAAAAATTCAAACCCGTCTAACAGTCACCGTAGCAGCCCTCAGAGCAAACCTGCAGAGTTGGTGGAAAAGCCCATCCACAAAACTAAAGAGAAGGTCAGTACTGCGATGTCGTTGCTGCTCAAAAAAGGAGGTGACAAATGAAATGGAAAAGTTATCCATTATACAGTAAAGCTGATTCTTGCATTTCTCTGCTCTCAAATCAGAAGCCGCGCAAGAAACCCACAGACACTGGTGTGGCAAGCAACAGTGAGTCAGGCTCATCCTCAGACAGCTCGAGTGACGGGTCCCTCAGCAGTGACCTCGAAGATCTGGCAGAGGATGATGAAGATGATGAAGATGACGATGATGACGATGAGGATGACGAAGAAGAGGACAAACAGAGTGAATTATCAGACACTGAGAAGCGGACAAAGAAGAAAACAAAGGTAAAGAACGACCTTAGATACTCTAGAATCAAATGTATTTTATGAAATAATAAGAGACATAGGGTTTTGTGCAAGTTTAAAGTTTCATATGCTAAATTAAATAATCATACCATGAAGCTTTCCTCATTATTAAAGTTATTTTTTTCATTTTCTCCCCAGGTTTTGATACCAAGCACTGGAAAGACTGAACGACTCCTCTCTAGGGAGCCCCACCCACCAAACCTCGTGTCCTTACCCTGCTCTGCCTCTCCCCCGGCCCTCTCCCAAACCTCGCCGCTGGCCCTCCACAGGTCCCGCACTGAGGGGCTACAGCAGCACTTCAGTGTGATCCAGTCCACTGGCCTGGCTGCCAGCTCTAAGCCCCTGGCTCTCCTCTCTCATCCCCGTAGGGAGTCTTCTCCATCTTCCTCCCCCATATCCCTCACCACGTCTCCCAAACCTCCCAAACTGCTGCCCTCCTCCTCCCCCCAGCACCTGCCCCTCTCCCTCTGCTCCTCCCCTAAGCCTCTCTCTGTCCCCTCTCCACCCCGCTCCACACTTCCCCTTTCTACCTCCCCAAAATCTTTTGGTTTTGGTTCGACCTCATGCGTAACAGGCTCCCGGAAGTCCTCGCTGAAGCCACCTCGGAGATCTGCTTCTGGCTCTGCGAAATCCAGCAAACAAAAGAAACAGCTAGAGACCTCCCTCACGCACATCAATGAGTTCAGGCTTAAACAGGTAAGGCAAAGTGATAAAAGCAGCTAAATAATACCTTTTCATTACCATATCCACTTACATATACCATACTGTACATTTGCATATACACAATGTGCTGCGAGTCCTTTATATATGAGTATAGAGTCAGCTGAAGTCAACAACTTGTTGCAAAATAAATGACAGTAATGAGTTTGTTCAATGAAGCTGGGCGTGCAGAAACACTCATTATTACTACACCATAACCAGCACTTCTTTAAATTTGGTGGCCATTTACAAAATGTACTCATCACAATATCCAAGCATCTAACAACAGAACTGCTGCTTGTGAATTTAAAAATGTAATCATAACTCATTATTATAATTTTGAAACTATTGCAGCTTCCCATTCATAAGAGTGATAACACTTTGTATCAGAGGGTACCAAGTTCCAATGGGCCTCTTTACAAGTATAACATGGACTTAAGCAACTCTTAACAACTGTGGTTGGACATCAGAGAGAGACTCTCTGTTTTGTATATTTGATTTAAGAAGCAGTGCTTTTTGGAGGTAACTAGGGATATAGAAAAAGAAATGGACATTTAGTTATTTCTATTTATACATTAAAGTCTTGAGTCCTTGTGAATAAGCGAGTGTTTTGTCTTTGTGTTCTGTTGTTATAACAATATGTTTACAGACGGGTAATCACTTATGTGTAATTGACACTAGGAATGTTCAAAACCTTCACTCTGCAAACATAAGTCCCTGAAATGCTCCAGCTTGTTAGTGAGTGCTTAGTCTCTTCAGCATGTGGTATTGTATCTTCACAAATTAATTTAGCTCTTACTGTAAATGGTGTAATGTACTTTTTATGTTCAGTTTTATCAATGTTTGTGGGTCAACATATTACTAGTGTCTTAGTTACTTTGTGTCAAATGTACTTTCTAAGCAGCTACTTTAAGCTTAAAGCTGCTACAGGGCAAATATGTTGTCTCAAGACCTTACTTTCCTTTAAAATATAGCTCATTAAGCTTTAGGATCTTCTGACTGATTTAGTGGTTTTGCACGTTGCTTGCAGAGTTAAGCCTGCTGATGAAATGGTTAATGATTTTACTTTCATTTCCATTCTGAAGCACACTTTGTGTCTGCACATATGCCGCTGTATAATTGACATTTTTCATTGGTTCAGAAGAAATTATATAAAAATTGACATTTCTCATGCCTTTACACAAATTCCCTTTCTTCAGATGAAATATGAATGGTAGCCCAGTAATCAATAAGCTAAACCTTTTTAGATCAGCTTTGAAAATCATTTCCCCTTTCCTGTTTTACCAGTATAGAGAAGTTTACAACAAGCTAAATTCCCCCTGTGGTTTCAGAACGGTTACTGTATTTCATGGTCTGTGAAATGGATTTGTTTCACTTCATATCACATCCAGTTGAAAGTGCAACACTAAAGTCGAAACCTGCCTTTGCTTAAACACAGATTGAACCAAACTTATCATGAGTGTAAAAAAGGCAAACATGCCCAGCTGCATGATGATGATAATGATGATGGAGCTTTTCCAATGTGCAGACAAGTAATTACAATTCTAGAGAGATACTCCGAGTCTCTTTTCTGTGAACTTGAGTACAATGCCTCTGGTTATTGAATTGGTGTTCTTTTTGTTTCCCAGAAAGAGGCATAGACTGCGCTAACTGTACCAGTGTTCAGCATTGTAGTTTTGTCACCTGCTCAAACAATCAACAGTGATGCAAACTGACAGCTAGAGCAACTCCACTTTGTCCCGTTTCTTTTCTAATTTTTTTCCCGAACTTTCTTTGTTCCACCTTCTCTGCCTTTCCCTCTCCCTCCCTCCCCCCGACTCCCTGCCTCTCCTTGTTGTCTCCCTCTCTACTCCTCCTCTCTTCCCAGACTCTCATGTCCCAAGGGCAGACGTTCCCAGCTGAGCGTAAGAAGCAGCAGCAGGGGCCAAACAAGTCTCCCAAGAGGACATCTCTGTCTTCATCGCCATTGCCACTCGCTCCGCCTCCTCAGAACAATCACTCCAACCTCTTCCTCTCCAGCGCCCTGCTGGGGCTCCCTGAACCCCACCACCCCAATGGAGTCATCCAAAGCATCACTCAGGACACACCTTTGGCCCTCATCACCAAACCTCGCAAAGAATCTGCCTCTCAAGGCAAGTCCCCTCAGTGCGACTCCGATCCTGGGTCGATGCCTGTCAATCTGAGCACAGGGGCGAGCAGGACCCACGGAGGGGCCCAGGCCGGACCCCCGACACAGGCCTCCACTACCTCACCCCATGCCACAGGCCATGGATCCAGAAAGAACAAAACCTCCAGGGGCAAGGGACAGACCCCAGTGCTGGGACAGGGACAGGCACTGGGGCCCCCAGACCCGCTAGCTGCCTGGAAGGGCTTCTCTCAGAACCATCTGGTGCAGTCTCTGGTAGATTTGTTTCGTGGAGGAGAGCCCGGGATCGGAATCCCCGGAGTGAGTATCCCTGGAGTGGGAATTCCCGGAATGGGGATCCCTGGGACTTGTAACCCCACAGCTGGTCTCCCGGCTAACAAGGAATCTGACGACTCGGCAGATGATGACGACGACGACGAGGATGACGACCTTGAAGAGGAGGATGACGAAGACTCGGATGATAGTCTCTCAGGTTAGTTAGTTCGATATTCAGGGATACAATTTTCACAATGTAATAATGAGCTGACCCTTAAAACACTGAGATCATTTCTGCAACTTCAAATTCTTTATTTGCCCAATAAGTCAAAGTTCTGAAAATGGAAAGCACAATTTCCCAAATCCCAAGACGATGTCATTGAAATGCGTAATATATCAAACCAAGAGTTCAAATATCAGAAAGACGAGAACAAGTTGCAAACCCTCACATCTGAGAGGCTGGAGCTACGCAATGTTCTCATTCTTTGCATGAAAAGAATCGATCCTTATCCCTTTTTGTGTCCTTGACTCCCATTTCAGAATCTGACAGCAACTCAGACAGGGACAACTCTGGCAAGAAAGTGAAGGAGTTGAAGTTTCCGTCTGGATCATCTAAGAAGGAGATGAGCGCTCGCAGGCTAACCAAAGGCACAGAACTACTGAACACCTCAACCAATCACACTGCCACCAGCTGCTCCCCCCTCAACCTCCAGGTCATCAAGTCTCCCTCCATTGTCACCAGCTCCAGTGCCTTGGCCTATCACAGCTCTCCAGGCTCTTCCTCCTACAGCCTGGCCTCACCTCTGGGTAATGTGTTTTTAAAGCTATACGTAGAAAGTTAAACAATTAGTCATCAAGGATGTTTGTGGTGTTATATCAGTAAAAAACAAACAAAACAACCAAACCAAACAACTTTATTTAAAGGTATGAGAACAGCAAACAAACAAAGGGATTGTTACTTTTAGGTAGGCAGGAAGAAGGCCGTTGGTAGTCATGGACTAACTGCAGCTCTCAGGTCATGTAGCTGCATGCCCAAGAGCCCAGACAACTTGTTTGGCAAAGCAACACGGTTGACTCCTGCTGTCTTTGAATGCGGAGTGGTTTTCCCAGGAAATAAGACATGGGTAGCTTTCCAGGAAGGCAGATATTAGTCTTCCCTCTGTTGTAAATAGTTGTTATGTTCATTGGTGCTTTTCTTCAATGTAACCCTTTCATCAGACAACAAGCAATGTAAATGTATTTCTGTGTTTCTGTGCATTTCGGGGCTTGTCATTTTAGGTTTATCGTTTAAAAATGGCAGCCTAGAGAATTGTGTGTACGTTTTAAGTTTTGTGGTGAAACGCTGCTAGTAAATGCAAACACGTGATCTTGGTTCCCTGCCAGGTATGATTACAGGTAAAGGTCTTTGACTGCTGCGTTGTATGTGTGTGAGGTTTCCAGTTGTCAAATTGATGGCTGAACTGTGTCTCTCCACAGGATTAGGGAAGAGGAAGAGGGTGATGGATGAGAAGGAGTTGATGATACCTCTGGAGTTGGGGTATGTACAAGAGGCTGAGAGATGGAAAGCTCTTATGAACCGGTTCACTTCAAAGTGCTCACACCTGTTATTGATCACAAATGTGTGGCATGCTGTTTTTCTGAACAACAGTGGTCTTTTTCTCATTCTTTAAAATCCAGGTGGCGAAGAGAAACGAGAATCAAATCAATGACTGGGCGGCCGCATGGTGAGGTGGCCTACTACGCACCGTGTGGCAAGAAAATAAGGCAGTACCCAGATGTGATGAAGGTACGCTATAGTCTGCTTTCTGTAGTCGACATTCAGGATACAGGAGCACATCATTTGAGCCATACAGATCAGCAGTTCATTCTTTAACAGGGATTAAAGTGGGACTTTTATGATTAATTATAACATGTTGGATCAGAAAAGTTTTCTGACAGTTGCATCTTTTTAGAATAAAATAAATATGTATACAAACATATAAAGTTAAAGTAAAGAAGTCCTGGATAAATAAAAGGATATATTTGCTAGCAACACTGCTCATCCACATCGCTCAAAAAAATGCTCTTTATCTGGATTTGTTGTATATGACCTATTCCATCGCTGCTCCTCACCCACACTCCTCCCCTGCTTCCTGTGACCCTCATAGTGTGAGATTATATTCTTTGATGTACTCCTTCTGCCACTTTCTCCCACCTCTCCTTCCCTAAAAAAGATGAATGGTTAGTTTTGGGTTGCACAGATTAAGTCCCATTTGACAGTACATTATAATCTATGATCTTCTTTATTTGCTTCATCAAAAGCTCATAGCTAATTGACAGAACTGCCTCTGAGTGTAGAAGTGCAAAGAGAAAAGTGTGTACTCAGGAACATTCACTCACTGCGTGTCAGTCAGTAGGCAGTAAAAAGCCTCAGATAAATACAAAAGGGCTTGAATTGTGCACCCCAAGGTCAGAACCGTTTCTCTCCTAAGAGCATTTGCTCTTTTTTTGTCCCCATGGCTTTTATAATGATTAGTAGCAGTGCACAGATGCACAGTGTAACCTTAGACTCCCTCCAATCTAGTGCTCCCAGTTGCTTTTCAATGTCACATTAATTTCACAGTTTTTTTTTCCTGCCTAAACCAACGCCGTTATTATTTTCTCTTTTGTAGTATCTATCCAGAAATGGAATAAGTGGCATCACGCGCGATAATTTTAGCTTCAGTGCAAAGATAAGGGTTGGTGACTTCTATGAAGCCAGAGAAGGACCCCAGGTGACTGCCTTTCATCTCTATTTCTCTCTCTTCCTGATCCCTGTTCATCTTTTCATCTAGCGGCAGGCAAAGCATCATTCAGCAGTGGCTGTCAGGGCATGAATAGGAATCAACCAAAAGCCTCAGTAGTCCTAGTTCATAGACCATTCACTGTGCACGGGTTAAATGTTATAATCAGCTGGTATTACTTCCACAGGTGACCAATCATTTACATTCCATTACTTATTCTGTGATATAGAGAGAAGAAATAGAATTAGAAATTGGATGTGCAAATGATTGGAAGCAGAAAATAAAAAACCATACAGTTCTGAGGGGCCAGAGTAAAACTAGATGATATATGACAGCACAATAAATGAGTGCTTCTTATGAAATGCATTGTTTAGCCAGATTGTATCATGAATTATATTTAGATATATTATTTATCTCATCTATCCACCACTGTTGAATAAACCCAGATTAAATGTCTACTTAACTAACAATTAAATTGCCCTTTAGTCACATTCATTTATGTATGTCAACATGTCATTCACTGTTTAACACCCCCCCCCCCCTCAATCTCTCCAACGCTGCTCTTCCCTCTGCAGGGTTTACAGTGGAGCCGTCTGAATGAGGAGGAAGTCATTCCTCACATTTTGGCGATGGAAGGTCGTAGAAGTCGCCCTTCTACAGAGCGCCAGCCAAGGGGCGAAGGTGGCAAAGGGTCCCGACGGAGGAAGGGGCGGCCCCCTAATGTGGGCGATCCCCTGGTCCCCGAGGGCCCCAGTCCCAGTGAGGTCAAACTCCTGCGCAAACTAGAGGCTCAAGGTTAGCACAGGAAATGAGCCCTGAAATATGTTTGTCGTGTAAGCGTGTGTGCCATTAATCAAGCAGCCATTATTCTGATAGCAAGAGTTAGGGGTTACTGTTTGAAATTGTTATTTTGTTTCTGTAGAAGTCCTTTTTTTGGTGATGGATGTTTGTTATATGCATCTATTTAAATTAAAGTAAAACAAAAAAAAAAATTCCAAATGAATCACCATTGTAATCATTTATTTGTGATGTTACTGTGCATTTTATTTGGCTTTGATAATAATATTAGTGCATTATTTTTGGCACCAACACTCCTTCAAAAACATATTTGAATTTATATTTCAGTATTTTTAGGTGCACACAGAAAAAAAGCTCCCTTATTTTGTCTTTTCCACAAAAGCCAAAGAATGATTTTGTCAAATGTGCCGTGTCAGACCACAGCGGTCTTCTCCTGTATCTTTGAACCGACAATGACTTTTACCCCTTTCTCCAGAAATAGCACGACAGGCTGCCCAGATGAAAATGATGAGAAAAATGGAAAAGCAGGCAATGGCGCGTGCAGCCAAAGAAGCTCGGAAACAACAAGGTATTCCTCAACAACAATTTGTTTTGTGTTTGTTGTTAACAGGAGCTCAGTGCTGTAAGGATGATAGTGGTGGTTTTCAGTTGGCCAGTTCATTCACTTTAAACTATTTCCCAAGTGTAAAGTCTAGCAGGGCCTCTGCAGACACTGATGCTACTAATACTACTGTTGTTAGTAAATGTTTGTATTCATTCTCATCACGTTAAAGCACAGGCTTCAATCCTTTTTTCCACTCTAATCTCTTATCCGCGATGCTGCTGGTTTCAGTTATTATGCTTTCTTTGTATTCCTATACATGGTGTTGAAGCTATACATGTAATCAGAATCTTAATAGGTTTCTTTATGTGTGTTTTGACTACTGTATAATTAAGGTTTGTTAGACTCATCTTTATGTTTTCCATTATGCACCATACTACGTTTTTCATACCTCCAAAAGAAGACTGTACAAGCTGGTTTTTAAAAAATGGTGTTCTGGTTGTTTTCAGTCGCTGTGTGTTTTTGCTTTGTATCACTGACTCATCTTAGTTGTGAGTTTCTTGGCCTCTTGTGGGTGAAATAGATTGTGATCTCCTAAATAAAATAAAGCTTAGCAACTGTAATTCTCTCAGATATGACTGCTACTAGCTTTGAAGGTCATCTTTGTCGACACTAATATAACACTGACTTGACTCTTGTAGCTATCATGGCAGCAGAGGAGAGAAGGAAGCAGAAAGAGCAGATCAAGATCCTCAAGCAGCAGGTGGGTTTGCCTTACGTGTGTGCTGACAAATCTTTTCCCTCCCTTTCTCCTTATCTAAGTGTCCTGACACACGTAGTCTCCGTGTGCACCGCAGGAAATGCTGAATGGTTATTTTGTGATGCTTCAAAGCTTGCTTTTCAATTATTACTTCTCATACTGAACTTATTGTTGTGTCTTTGGAATAGTGTGGTTGGCTCGTGATTTTATTAAAGGATGTTTTCCAATGTTTAAAATATGAAAAGATTATGTTTTTATTTGTTGTTGTTGTTTTTACAGGAAAAGATCAAGCGCATTCAGCAAATTCGGATGGAGAAGGAAATCAGAGCGCATCACATTTTGGAGGTACAAAATGTGATCCAACAGCACCTCTGATTAAGCAGAACATTCCTGGATAGCTTCAGCCCCTCAGTCTATAGTGTTTTAATCTTCCTAAAGCTCATTACTGAACAGCAGCATGCATTGGAGGGAACTGCGTCTTCTTAGGCATAATTCCACATGGAACTAATGCTAAATTGGTCTTGGTTGACGGCTGTTGAATATTAAAATGGCTGTTGCTGCCTCTTCAGACCTTATTTAAATTGGACAGAAAAGTCTTTTTTTCTTCAAACAGTTACAGTTTAGCATAAGTGGGTCGAGGATAACAAAAAAAAGGCTGTTTTCCACACACACAAACACGCATGCAATGATGCATCCCCACACATATGCAGGCACACACAATTATACTGTAGGAGCTTCAAAGTGTTTCAGCAGGACTAAATCAATTTTGAGTTGACACGGTTGACAAGCCACTCTTAACGGGAGGCTTCAACATTTCCACAATTAGGTGTTAAAGAGATACATTATTCATTCGCTGTGTTTTACACATTTGACTGGCATTCAGGAGCATAAAATCTGTGCTCAAAGCAGAAAACTGAAAACTGAAAACAATCAGTTAAAGTGCAGCTAAGCCCTCACCTAAGACTGATTGATATATGTCTTTTTCTGAGATCCTTGACCTTAATCTTTATTCATAGGCCAAACGGAGAAAGAAGGAAGAAGTTGCCACTGCCAAAATAATGGAAGCTGAAAAGCGTATAAAGGTATGTTTATGTGTTTAATAAATCAGATGTAGAATCACAGTCAGTATTGGATTCTTACATAAGCAAGGCAAGGACTCTTTTTAATCAAAATAGCATTAATCAGCTCAAATGCACCACGATGTGGGCCCCTTTTCCACTTGAGAGCAGCTGGCCGTACACTTACAGCAGCCCTTTGAAATTCCATCAGTCTAGTGATTCTCCTGATATTGGCACAATGGAAGCCTATTGATTTTCCCCTCATCTTCTCTTGGTTGCCTTCAAGGAGAAAGAGTTGAGGAGACAGCAGTCGGAGATTCTCAAACACCAGGTAGGAATTCACTCCAACTTGCTCTGCCTCTTAAACATAATAGTTACTGCTGAATACAACCGTTTACCTCAGACTTGACTTGAATAGGAATTTGACCTGTGTGTGTGTGTGTGTGTGTGTGTGTGTGTGTGTGTGTGTGTGTGTGTGTGTGTGTGTGTGTGTGTGTGTGTGTGTGTGTGTGTGTGTGTGTGTGTGTGTGTGTGTGTGTGTGTGTGTGTGTGTGTGTGTGTGTGTGTGTGTGTGTGTGTGTGTGTGTGTGTGTGTGTGTGTGTGTGTGTGTGTGTGTGCGTTTAAATACAAGGCATGTGTGAGTATATATAAATGTGCTTAATTACCAAACATCTGTTGAATGAAAGTCTTCAGTATTTCTATTTATTGAACGCCACATGCTTTTTGGTATTGGATTTTTATTTCTGTTCCATAATATTTTGCCAACTCTCTCTGCCAGGAGTTGGAGAGGCATAGACTAGATATGGTATGGGTATGTTTATTTTTGTACATCTAACACCTGCATCGTGTAACTGGTTGTGTTATGGTTGTCATAGCAATGCATTAAGTGTAGCACTGGCTGCTGTCATACTACATTCTTCTGCATGGCTTTCCAGCAAAACCAACAAAAGAGAAAAAGAGTCAGTATGCTGCCTCCATCTGCTCGTCCTGAGGGACAACTGACCCTGTCACGGTGGCCAGGCAGCTTCTGTCCCCCTCCCCCATTCCTCCCCCCTTCTACTCAGAATGCATTGCAAAGACTACTAGCCAATCCACACTCACAGTTTCAAAGTGCACTCGGGGAGTTTCCATCCATCACATACATTGTCTAACTGTTGTATTGGAGTAGCCTGTGTTGCCCATGAGTGCTTGACGATTTGGGCCCAGACATTGAGCTTGTGTCTGTTTGTCCGTGCATCTGTTCTGCAGTCCACAGAGTGCTGGACTTTAACCCGCCCCATCCCAGCCTCTCTGTCATTCACTGTTCCTGTACTCTGCACAAAGAATGAAAACAGCTACTGAGAACCATGTTGTCCTTATGGTGGAGATACTTCCAGGAAGATTCCCCCCCCCCCCCCTTGTTCTGAACCCTCACCCACTTTGGTGAGGGTTCAGAACAACCATTGCCTAAAAAACAGACCTGATTGTAGAAAACAATATAAATAAATCCACCACATGGACAAATATGGTTCTGTGTAGCATTTTATTTTGGCCTGGCTGTCCTGCTTGTTAGCCCTTCTCACTCATACACAGTCACAGCTGAATCTAAATGTCTGCCTATCTGTTTCACCGTGGACTCAGAGCCGATTGTTGCATTAACCCCCTTTACCTTAACTCAGAGCAAATTGAGATACATAACATAATCCTGGTACTTACGGTTGTCTCGTGCAGATATCATAATATCCCTCAACATTGTCAATGTTTTAATCAATTGGAAAGCTAGAAAAAGCAGAATGCCAAAGGCTCTGTGTCCTTTTTGAAGTTTTACATTTGTAGATAAATCAAACCAAGAAGGACACAGAACTGTTGAAGCAGAGTGTTTGGCATCTAGCCTGTTTTGTTTATCACAATGACTAAACAATCCCTAACACAAAGCCCCATTTTACTCACTATGTGCTGGAAATGTCCTTGGCAAGCCCTAATAGTGGCAATTGTGTCTTTCTGGTGGATCACAGAGGGAGTGACAGCCTGATACGGTGGAGCGGGAAACCTAAAGAGATCAAATAAAATGATAGTCAAGTCACCGGTGATTCTTGTGCCCTTTTCGCAGTAGACTGTGTATCATGCACCAAAGAACAACATAGACGTCTCAACCTCGGCAGTCGCACATTGTGCTAATACTCACGCTGCCAAAACCACTGAAGTAGAGCTGCTCTGATTGTGGCTAGTCTTAACCAACCAATTCTAAATGTCGTCCCCTCACTAAATATTGTGAAGATGATATGTCAATAAAACATTTTCATTGACTCATGTAATAAAATGTATTATTTTGATCATCCCAAAGTGGCACGTCAGATGACGTCTGGCAATCAGCATTTTGCTGCTTTTGTTGTGTCAGCTTTAGTTTAGAGGCGCCGCCACCGACTCCAGCTGCTTCTCTTTTTTGAGCCTGTCATCACATCTACTTTGTATCGCATCTTTGTGTTGCTTTTTTGGTTGTCATCGTAATACTGTACTCTTCACTTATGCTTCAACCATACATGTGAAAGTGCATACATGTGAAGCATCGTTTTGTGTTTGTTCCAGTATGGTGCCTCAATTGAATTTCGTGCATCACAATTTTACATTAATGCACTAGATTTAGTCGACCTTGAGTGCTGTATGTGCAATGTGTGCTTGTTAATGTACCTATGTTTTTGCCACTCTAGGAGAGGGAGAGGAGGAGGCAACATGTAATGCTGATGAAGGCTGTTGAGGCTCGCAAGAAAGCAGAGGTAGCCCATATGCACACAAATAAATGCAGACATACACACACACAGTCCACTCCATACAAAAGAGCCTAAGTCATTATTCCCTGGATAGATTCCCGCTTTCTCTCCTTTTTGTGCGCTCTTTCGCTCCATTCATTTTTTTTCTACACACTTACCAAGTCAAAAGATTCTGGCCCTCAAGCACTTTTCTTTTGAATGCACAGCAGCATTAGGCTGAATTCTAATACTGCTCAGCAAAGTCAAGTAAACCTTCTTGTCTATTTTCACTCACACACACACAGTCACACAGTCACACACACACAAACACAAACACACAGAATTGCATATGCACACTTTGCTTCCTTAATACTCTCTTGAATTTTGGACACTCCAGGAGCGTGAGCGCTTGCGGCAGGAGAAAAGGGATGAGAAGCGCTTGAACAAAGAGCGTAAACTGGAGCAGCGGAGGCTGGAGCTTGAGATAGCGAGAGAACTGAAGAAGCCAAATGAAGATATGTGTCTGTCTGATCATAAGGTAGGTAGTTGAGATCATCCGGACAGTGCTTTTGGTGTGAGTGGATAACTGAAACGAAAATCAAATGATAGTCTATACACACTTTGATATACTTACAGTGTCATTCTTTTCCTCTTTTAAGTGTTGTTAAATGCATTGACTTAGGCAGAAAGACTGAAACATTCACACAAATATTATTATCATTATTATCATTAATTATTATATAATAATAATTATTATTATTATTATAGTATCTTAAACATTTTCTGAGGGTCAGTACTTACGATAAGACCACATGGAAGTGGGCATTTGTATGTGTGGACGTGTGTGCCCCCAAGTGGTGAAAGGAGAGTACTGCATAATGTAGAAAATAAGCAGCCGTCGCTCTAAATTGGAAAGCACCATCTTGATATTAGTTAACAGATGTGGGATGTAATCACAGCTTTCCTCCCTGTTTTCCCATAGCTATTAAAATCATATTTTTTTGTAGTCCAAATTCACAACAATCTCAACTTCACCCTCTTTTCTCTGCAGCCTCTCCCTGAGTTCTCCCGGATTCCTGGACTCATCCTGCCGGGACGTGCCGTGTCGGACTGTCTGATGCTGATGCAGTTCCTGCGGGGCTTCGGGAAGGTTTTGGGGCTTGATTTGAATTCCGACGTGCCGACCCTGGGCATGCTACAGGAAGGCTTGCTCAATGTGGGGGACAGCATGGGCCAGGTTCAAGACCTTCTGGTCAAACTGCTCTCTCTGGCGGTCTGTGACCCTGGTTTGCCCCCAGGACAAAGGGTGAGCTGGTTTGAAGTTCATCAAGTCATCTATTGTACTTGTGTCTTATTTTGAACATGTGGAGACATCTTAAGAATTACACCAGAGAATGCAAATACACTTATTACTATCTGATAGTTCTACAGCCTTATGATACATTTAGCTGATAAGTATTGTGTTATATTATATGCCAAATGTGTGATAACATTTGTAAATATGTTACATTGCTTTGATATAAAAAACTCAGCATGTTTTGTATGTAGACCTTGTACCCACAAAAATACATCTTAAAGGTTATTGCTCCACTCATTAATTCCTTTACTATTCTACAGTATGACAGTATTTTTGTGTAGCACATTTCAAATACTGATGTATCTGGTTGTATTGGATTGTTGTGGTTTGATTTAAGGTTTAAGTATGTTTTACTGTGTTGTGAATACATGCATATTGACATGCATGGACATTAATTTAACTTAAGGTTATCATATATAATATTTTTATACGGGGCATTTAAAAGTAACAAAGGTGTTTGCTGCACAGTGGTAAAAGAATAATAAAATACAATAGCATCAAGAAAGTGTTCATGAACTTGACCTCTCCCCTTCTCTTAAGACAAAAACCATGCTGGGGGACCACCTGACCAACGTTGGCATCAACAGGGATAATGTGTCTGAGGTGCTGCAGATGTACATGGGGGCCCATTGTCCCAACACAGAGCTGGCCCCTCTGGCCCTCAGCCTGAAGACCAAGGCCTTCCAGGCCCACAAGCCTTCCCAGAAGGCCTCAATCCTGGGTTTCCTGGGCAACGAGCTGGCCTGCAGCAGAGTCGTCATCAGGTAGGAGAAACAGCTGAAATCTATGGTTATAAAGTGATCTGCAACACTTCCTCCACCCCCAGATATACATCATTTAAAACCCAAAACTGGAATCCAAAAATTCCTATTCACCAACCACTAAGGGAACACATATATGTGTCATGTTCTATGTGCCTTTATATGGCCTAACACTCAGGTTATTCATTAGTCCATAATGGTGTGTTTTATTGATGCAGTGTGGAGCAGTAATTTGCACTACAGTCCTTTCATTTGTGAAGAGATTATGCAAGAATTAATGTTATGCTCCAGGGTACCAGCTTTTTAAACTCTTATCTATGTCTGTAGATAGTAACCAGCCTCACAGAGCTATTATATTTGGCTTAATATGCCGTATTCTTTTTGATGGTATCAAAACCACAAACATACTGTACTTACTGTAAGAACAATGCTAACTGTGTTTCTCCTTCCAGTGAGATTGAAAAGAACCTGGACCAGATGGCAAACATGAGGAAGGACAAGATCATTATGGAGGGAAAACTAAAGAAGTAAGTTTTCTGTAATCCAAAAAAACAATGCTTTGATCCCCCTTCACTATCAATCTTAACCTGTGTGTGTTTGTGCAGGTTGAGGACCATTTATGCTAAACGCACTGGGAGGAGGGAGGCCAGTATGGGCGTGGAGGAGAACCAGTCTATTGGCACGCCATCCTCTGCCACCAAACGCAAGAGGAAACTGGCGGGAGATAGTGACGATGAGGATGACGAGGATGATGACAGTGATGACCAGGCAGAGGAGGATGAGGATGAGGAGGAGGAAGAATTGAAGAAGGTGAAAAAAGTGGAGACCTATGATGAGGTAATAAAATAAAATAAAACGTTGATGCATCTAGGGGTGTTGCAATATACCGGTGATATTTCATCATTTTCAACATCATTACGAGACATTAAAAAGAGACATTACACACAATCAACAAAGTTAAAAATGCAATGTTTTACTATAAGCATTATTATTTTGGTTTTCAATACATTTTCATTTTCTATACATATCACAATAATATTGTAAATGATTTTGGCCATGAAATTGTGTAGTGAAAATGTGACTGGTAACAGCCGTAGATCTATAGATGAATTACTGTTGCTCTCAGTCATTCACTGGATTTGTTTCCTCCTGTCAGGATGAAGTTGAGCAAGCCACCAGTCTGGACGAGCTGGAGAAGCAGATAGAGAAATTAGCCAAGGTACGTGTGTCTTTATAATGAACAAGTGCTGTGACTAAGTTAACAATCATTAAAATAAATGAATAAGGCATCAGAAACTGAATGCATGGTTGGTTTACACTGATAATGTGTGATTAAAAACGCAACCCACAGTGAGATTAAAATATACTCTCTTGGGGATCTAACTATGAAGAGATAAACCACCTAAACATGGGGGCTTATTGGTGTTTTTTATTAACCACCATTCCTGTACATGGTTATGCCGGACTTAACTGTGTGTTGCCATGGTGACATGTTTCTTTTTTAATTACAATTGAGTGGAATAAATAAGTAGGCAACACCTCCTACACTCCAGACAATATATCAGATTATGAGGTAATACAAAAGCTGCAGCATCTACATTATTTAATACTGTGTGTGTAAACATGTGTTTTGTACATATACACTGACATAGGGCTATTTGCCTTTGATGGCATTAATAAAACACCTCATTAGCATAACAAGTAATGCTCAATATATCACTGTGTTGGCATCAGGACGTGAGATAGCATACGCTTGACACGTCCTGACACTGTTTAGATTAAAATAATGCATATAAATCACAGTGTGTGTTTTGTATTATTGCAGCAACATCATCAGACCAGGAGAAAGCTGTTTGAAATATCACATTCTCTTCGCTCCATGATGTACGGCCAGGACCGCTATCGCCGCCGGTACTGGGTACTTCCCCACTGTGGGGGGGTCTTCATTGAAGCTATGGAGAGTGGAGAAGGTAGTTACAGGGACAACTCACACTAAGTTTGATTTATTATTATGTTGAAAGGTTTTAATTTGCTCTTTTGATTGTGAAGCACATTAATGCACAAAACAAACAATCATGACTATGCACATTGAGAGGAATGAAGAAAACAAGTGAATACATCTTCTGTTTCTTCAGTGTCAAATATGCAGATGATGTTTGATGTTGTCTTAATTCTCTAGGACTTATCTGAGATTGCATCTGTAAACTTTAATTATCTTATACAACTCTTCCAAAAGCAAGCGTAGGACAATGTTACAGAATAATCAGCCCTCAGTTGTGTTTCAGCTACATTAACAGTACGCCCCCTCATTTCCCTGCAGCTCCAGAGGAAATGGAGGAGGAGCGACAGAGGAGGAGGAGGAGAGCAGCGGAGGAGGTCAAGGTCAAAGAGGAACCTCAGGAGATGGAATTGCAGAAGGAGAAACCCACAGACCTCGATGGGCAGAGCACTCGGACGCAGGGCTTGGAGTCAGAGAAGGAGGAGCTCTTCTACCAGCAGCCAGGCTGTGTGACCAAACTGTGCACATTCCGGGACGTCAACAAGGACGTTGGCGAGAAAGCTGTGACGGCAGAGGAGAAAGAGAGTCCCCATGTGGGGCAAAACGGCTCTCCTGTTGCTACAAGCACAGCAACACCATCCCCCCCCACTCACAATACCTCTGAGCAGACAGTAGCAACACCCCCCTCCATGGTGACCACTAATGACACTACCAACATCCCTCCCCTAGCCTCACTATCTGCCCCACGTGAATCCCCAGAAACCACTCCTCCAACCTCGTCCCCCGCTCCACCTCCGTACATCTCATTCCAACCCAACGACCAGCTCCTCAGAGTCCTGACGGAGAGGAGCGGACACTGGTTCAGTTTGCTCCCTCGCAACCCCTGTGACCTCACCTCCGTCACCACACCCCCTCCAGGAGCCCCCCGTGTGTCTCCTCAGGCGTCCTCCACCCCGGCCGGGCCCAGTTCCCCACCTAAGTCCCCCACCCTGCCTCTCACCCCTTCCGCCGCCAGCCCACACCACCCTGCTGGCCTCCTCAACTACCCGCTGTCTGCCCTGCAGGTGAGGCTGCTACACGAAGACGGACAAAACTGAAACGTTGACTTTAACTATAAATACAAAATAATAGTTTCAACTTAAAGGTCCCCTATTATACTGTTTTTCATCAATATAATATAGTTCTCAGATATATATACAAAACATGTCTCTGAAGTGTTTGGCTCCAAACACCAAACAGATCATGCATTGTAGCATCCCATAATCCCCTCTGTTTCAGCCCTGTTTCAAAAGTGCTGATTCTGGGTCTGTTACTTTAGATGAGAATAAGGTGCCACTCCCCATGCTAGGAGGAGATCCAGGTGATAAGGTGGGCGGGGTGGGGGGGGGTGTTACCTTGGTTGGTGATTGGCTAATGGTTACACAAGCCAAAACACATTATGACATCACAAAGTGGTCAACATCTGATCAGCTCATTTTCATTCAGGGTTTTATATAAATGGATCCGGACAAAAAGAGATCATGTATTTTTTCCTGAAACTTTCTGAATCTCTTTAAACAGAGTACATATCATATCATATCTATGTATAAAACACATGAAAAAGTGGATTTTGTATGGTAGGTGACCTCTAATACTATTGCTTTCAACTAACCTAATACAATTGTATGGAACCTTTTGGCATAATACATTTGATTAAAGTTCATTTAAAAAAAATGCAATGTAGCTGTGTTCTGTTCAGTTATTTCTGCCATGCACTACCTTCTCCTCCACCTCCCTCACCCTTTTGTTTGTCCTCTTCTCCCCCCAGGTGAAGTCCGGTGCTTCATTGCTAGGAGTTTCTTTCGGAAGCTGGCCCTGCGGCATGATAAGTCCCAGCCTGCCTCTGTGCAGCAGCCCCATTCCCATGCTGGGTCACTCTCTGGAGGGCAACACCACAGCAAGTGTCTCCAGCAAGAGCGAATCACCTTTACCGTGCGTTGAGAAAACCTCCTCCATGCCCTCCCCTGCCCTGGAGATGCCCAAATCCCTGGACCACTTCACACCTCGGCCAATTCCAGAGGGTGAGTGACCAAAAAGCATTGATAAGAATAAAGTTGAGGCCATAGTCAACCCCCATATTTTAAGTTAAAAGTAATTCACCTACCTGAAAAAATGCACTTGCCTGAATAATCCAAGATAATTGGATTAGGGAACGTTCTGCTCTGCTGTACGCAATTTCATTTGGGTATAACATAGCGGAGTGAAGCCCCTTTTAACAGTGATGTATGTTCAGTGTCCTGTGGTTTAACTGCCTGTTTGTGCTCGTTGTTTCAGAGCTGCTGACAGGGTGGTGGCGGGTGTCTGACATCTACCAGCTGAGGGCTTTAGTCGCAGCTCTCCACAGCCGAGGCATGAGGGAGAAGGGCCTCCTGAGGCAAATGCAGAAATACACAGAGATCGTCCCCCAGGTCTGCACCAAACACAGAGACGGTAAGTGCCTAAAACACTTCTAGAAAGCTACTAATCACAGCATATATTAAGAAGATAGATAGAGTTTTGTAGCGATAGAGTGCCCTCTGCGATCCCTGAATACACCGCAAACACTGTATTATTTATGAGCCATCTTTCTACATTGCTTCCGTGTTTACCTGCATCGTTAAGTGTGTTTGTGTGTGTATTCATGGCTGATATCTCTCATGTCGTCCATCTAGTGGCCATGATCGAGCTGCATGAGCTGGAGGAGAGCCAGGTGAGCGTGGAGTCTGTGCGAGGCTGGTGTGTGGAGGAGCAGGCCATGGAGATGGACATCGCCGTGCTGCAGCAGGTGGAGGAGCTGGAGAGGAAGGTCACCTCCGCCAGCCTGCAGGTCAAGGTAAGGCGCTCACACAACCATACACATGTTGTTAGCGTGTAAGAAATATGTTTTAACCTGTGGAGTGAGGCCATGTTCTCCCATACGTATAATAGCTTATGTTCTTGTTTTTTGTTGGTTCCCCTTCACTGCCAAGAAACACCCCTTGTAAAGTGCACACCTTTTATTTTCAAAATAAACTTCTGTCTACAAAGGAAACAACTTGATGAGGTTTAAGAGAATATTGTGGTTTGGGTTGAAATAGCTATGTGAGTGGCATTGTTATTTATATTCTATTCTATCTCACTAATAGATCCCTCTACATAATACACACAGAAGTAACAAATAAATAGATTCTGGTAATACTCTGGTGTTTTAGGACTCTCCCAATCACTTCCTGGTTCAAAATTCAATTGATACACACAAATTGATCAAATTAAATGACAAAGCTTCACTTTTTGAGGTAACGCTACACACAGAGCATGGGAACAGCATGTTCAGAGACTAAAAGCCTTCATCTTCCAGGGCTGGACATTTATGGAGCCTCAATCTGAGCGGGAGGACCTGGTGTATTACGAGCACAAGCCCCTCACCAAGTCCACGGCAGCGTCAGGGCACGCGGGAGACAAGGACTCCAAAGACCATCCAGAGGAGCGGGGGGAGAAGGGCAGGGTGATGCGTCACCTGGACAACCCGTTGGACATAGCAGTGACCCGTCTGGCTGATCTGGAGCGCAACGTCGAGAGAAGGTACCTGAGGAGCCCCTTAGGTACCACCATTCAGATCAGGCTGGATAATGTGGGTACGGTCACTGTCCCTGCTCCCGCCCCATCCACTAGTGCTGACAGGGAAGGGTAGGTCATATCTCCAACCAAAGCTCCCCACTCTCCCATTGAGAACCCTTTCCTCTCTGTGTGCTTTATGTTTCCCATACTACTCAAACAGTGTGGGTCTTTGCCGCTTTCACAGCAGATTTTTCGTGGTGGCTTGTTGCATTTCTGTTCCTTTCTTTGGTCTTGTGCAGTTTCCTGAGTGGGGTGGGGGACTCCACTCAGCTTCATTTGACTGTAAAGGCATCTTTTACTGGTTTACCTGCTTGTTTTGTTTTCTGCAGTCATCTGCATGGTGTTGTGCTTCAGTACAGTATACTCAGGTGTTCCCTCTTTCTGCATGCACTTCCCCTTCACATAACAAACTCGGTGTGTAACTCTTCTCAGCGCCCTTCACCCCAAAATCCTCACACCTCTCTCTGCACAGCTGGAGCCCTTTATTATGGTCTGCTGTCTTGTTGGCGGCTGGTTCTACTGATACTGTTTACTGCTTTCAGTTTACATATTCACCTAACTGTGTGAGTATTCTGGTTTCTCATCACTCCTCATTATCTCCTCTTAGTGGTGAGGAGGAGGTGGCCCATGGCATGAAGGTCTGGAGGAAGGCTCTGACTGAAGTGCGCAGCGCTGCACAGCTGGCCATGTGCATCCAGCAGCTGCAGAAGTCCATAGCCTGGGAGAGGTCCATTATGAAAGTGGTGAGCAGCATATTTTCAAACCACACATCTAGAGTAGCTACTGTTCTCGTTGCTTTTTTTTAATGGATGCCTTTGTTTTGCTTTGTTAGTACTGCCAGATTTGCAGGAAGGGAGATAACGAGGATCTGCTCCTGCTGTGTGACGGCTGTGACAAAGGCTGCCACACTTACTGTCACAAACCTAAAATCACCACCATCCCAGAGGGAGACTGGTACTGCCCGTCCTGCATATCTAAGGTATCAGAGCCATTCATAATGTCTTCTTTCTTCACTGGAGTGTAGAGAAAATCCTAGTTATTAAGCATGTAGTTCTTTTGATGCCCACCTTCCTCTGTTATTAAAATCGTAATACTTTTATCCACACAATATACAGCAATATCCAATGTTGGTATTTAACAACAATTTATTGGTCAAAGAATGATATTAGTCTCTATCGATCTTGGGCTGTATATGCTTTGATTTGAAGTATACAATAGAGAAGTGAGAGGACGTCCTCTCACCTCTCTATTGTATACTTCAAATCAACAATAGATAATTTTAAGCATTACAAAATGTGTTATGTAGATGTGTTCAGGGTCAAACTAAATCATATTGGTGGTGTAAGATATGACAAGTTCAACTGATACTTTATCCAAGGGGAGTATACATTTGATAAATTGGTTTAACTCAACACTTTACGAACCGTTTTAGTTGTACCAGACCTCAGATAATGCATTGTTTCCTTTACGCAGGCAAGTGGTCCAGTTCCCAAAAACAAAAAAACTCCAAGCAAAGCAGTAACATCCAGCGGGGGAGGCGGTAAGAAAGGTGGAGAGGGGAAGAAGAACGGGAAGCAGGCGGGTAGCGGGGAGGCACCGGAGGAGGATCCGGCCAGCGCCAGCAACACGCCCAAGAAGGGAGCAAAAGACACCAGCAGGAAGAGGAAAACAGAGGAGAGCTCACCTGCTCCGCCAGCAGCCAATCAGGAAAGCCCTGTGTTTGTGAAGAGAGCCAAGACAGCCAGAGACAACAACAGGGACCTGGGTCTGTGCAGGTACTTGCTGACGGCCTGTTCACACTTGTCTTTTTGTTGAATTCTGCTTCTTAATACGCCATCTTATAAACACACACAGTCACTGCCATCTACTGTTGGGCTGTAACTAATTGTATTTTCTATTTATCCATAAAAAAAAGTATTTTTGAATTTTTTAGTATTTTGAGGTTCAACCCTAAGAGATACGGTTTTTGAACAAATCAAATTATGCTATTTTTGCCTAGATTAAAAGTTCAAAGTTCATTTCAGCCAAAAGTAAGATTTGAGCCTAGTTAGTCTTGTTTTCCTAGTTTTGGTTTGTATGAGCTTATAAACACAAATATTGTTAAATCTCTTACAGCAAATAAAAACTTCACACTGCCTTTAAATAAATGTTGGTCCACAGGTCCAGTAGTCATTAAGAGTTATTTGTATGTCTAATTAATTCATATCATATTAATCTCTGCTTTTAATCTATACCAACCCCTCTGGGAAATATCTGGCTCTTAAGCTGTGAAATGTTTCCCTTAATTAATAAACAATTAACACGATTTCATTTCATTTGATAACAATAAATCGGGCGCCATAAAACCAAATCAATTAGCTGAAAGACTCTATTAATGTACGAGCTGAGGGGTACTGCAGAGCTGAATAACAATGTGTTGTTACATAAGCAGCATGTATTGTATAGTTAGTGATATTGATAATAGCAGCTTTGAGGGAAGAAGAAACCTGCAGTGTTTTCTGTGTTTAACTTCATGTGTGTTTATTCGTGTGTGTTTGTGTGCTCAACAGGGTGCTCCTTGCTGAGTTGGAACGGCATCAGGACGCATGGCCTTTCCTCACACCCGTCAGCCAGAAATCAGTCCCTGGCTATAGGAAGGTCATCAAGAAGCCCATGGACTTCTCCACCATACGTGAGAAGCTTGTGAACAGCCAGTAAGTCAACCTCCATTTGTTATTGTCCTATGCAAAGCTTCAGGGTGTTTGCACATCATTTCAAAGTATGGAAATATTTGTTTACAAAATATGTTTTAGTCATACTATGTGTGTACACCTCAGTGATGTCTAACTTTTTCCCTTTATTGCAGGTATCAAAACTTGGAGACTTTCATCATTGATGTCAACTTGGTCTACGATAACTGCGAAAAATTCAATGAAGACAATTCCGAAATTGGTCGAGCTGGTCACAACATGAGGAAGTTCTTTGAGAAGCGATGGACTGAGCTTCTGAAACAAACAAACTAAACGTCTGTTCAGACCCCCCCCTCATAAACCCATTAAACTCTTCATTTCGGAGCACCAGGTTTTACTTTATTTTTATTTTCTGATGAAGAATGTGGCTTTGCAGGATGGAAGAACAAGTCAAATTCTTAATAAGGAACCATGGTGTGCTTAGGAGAGATGACACCTTGAAAAAACTAAATGTCATGTTATGAGGTGTGCTGGATTTTATTACAACAGGGCCCCAAAGAGTCCCAGAGAAACGGGGTGTTGTAGTGCAATACCATTCCCTGTCTCAGAACACTGCACTGAATTAATCCTCAACTGTCACTGATATGTCGGCGCTAGAATACTTTCCACTACTTGTACATAGTCTTTTGTTATTTAATCGTATTATAGTGAATGTATTTAATTTTGTAATAATTATTTATGAATCAAGGTCCACTTCATTTTCTATGAAAAGGAAGAATCAGCTGAACTGCTTCGAATTGAAAAAAGGAATGTGTCTTTGTGTTTTAATTTTTCTCCCAAATATCAAACAAAGCCAAGAAAAAAAAACCTGTTTACACTGTTCAGTGCTTTGGAGCAACAGAGGACTGTATTCATTTGTTCAGACTGTACAACTGCATTTATTCACAGGAACAGCAGAGGCACAGTTAGACAAAGGTGATTCATGTGTATATACTGTTTATTAATGTCAATATTATGTCTTGTTTGGAACGATGTGTAAAAATTGTTTAAGAATATTAAGATATTGTTTATGCCTTAGAATGATTGTAGCATTCTATTTTAGTGAACGTGATGAAAGCATTATCATAAATATTGTTTGTACAGTATATACATATCCTCTGCAAACACTGTGGTATCCTTAATCTTGGTAGTGCCTACCCTTCCAACAGGGGCATGTAGGGGATGTTTTAGTTTTCATTCTAATGACAACGTTATTTTTTATTTGATTTAAATCCAACAAGGCCTCCAGAGTTGGACAGCGATACAGAAATCATTCCTCTCCATAGCAGAAAAAAAGGAAACACAAGCATTCAGTTATGCTTCCATGATGCATTTCCTCGTAATCTGCCACAATACAGAGGACCTACGGCCATTTGTAACCACTGTGTTGAACCTTGCTGTGTGTTGTGGCCTGATGGAGGCAGCTAGATTTTTTTGTACGCAAGTCAAGAGTACTTGAAGTTACTTTATTTAAATATTGTGGAATAAAAGTATCATTCTTTTGTAGGAGCTTTATTTTTCACTAGTGTGTGGCACGGACCTATTAAAAGGATGTTTTTCAACGTACATGACTTCAACTTGTTTTATTTAACTCCATTCTATAGAACTGTTTCTTTTAAGTGTTGTGTGTGGATAAATCATTTTTGTTCTCTAAAATTAGAACTCATTTATGCACTCAATAATATTTTCATAGCATTTTCATTTTGTAGTTCAAGATAGCGCTTACTAACATCTTTATTATTTCTTTTAATATAATAGTTTAATTTATGGCAAAGCATCATAATTAAAAAACAATAAAGCATATGTGTTGTCTGTAGCTTTCTGTCTGCCTTTACCTGAGAAGTAAATATAAACTAAATAAAGCTTTAAAAAGCTGTGTGAATAAAAAGTGCAAATGTTCCGTTAAAGTGAAGTAGAGTAAAATGATTTAATGAAAAAGCGTTGAGTAAATGTCCTTTACACCTCCCTGCTTTCCCAAGTCACATGACTGTATGTTACAAATACAAAAGTACGCAGTGGACAAAATAGGACACGTCTGATAATAATAATATGTTATACCCATAGTGTAATGTCCCCTCTTATCTCATCTTGATCTATTCGTATTATGATGGCAAAGTAATCAGTAGTTATAGCCGTCAGATAAATAAAGTGGAGTAAAAGGTACAATCTGAATTGTAGTATAAGTATAAGGAAGCAGAACATGGAATTACTCAAATAAATTACAAGTCTGAATTGTGTTATTGCAGTACTTGAGTTACTCCACAACAATTCAGTAAATCGTGTACTTTTACTCAACTACATTCATTTAATACCTTTAGTTACTTTGTAGATTTGTATTTCTGATGTGAAATATAATCAACAACACATAAGACTTTAGTTACACCACTTCCCCCCATTATTGAGTCCTGATTTCAGAGCTCATCATCATGAGACAGTGGGTGACGTAACCAGCTTGACGTAATGGTCAGCTGTTCAATGCGGAAGAAAACATCATTCAGCTGAACGGACAACACGGAGGGAGCTTCACGGCTGCAGGTAGACGTAGCTAACACTACCATAACATGTTGTGTTATTTACGGCCTGAGTTTGCTTGTTGGACTGTTACTTGTCATAGTTTGAAAGTGTCGCTTGTGAATAATGGCCTATGTTTTTAAAACATTAGGTATAAAGCTAGCATAAAGCTTTAGCTACAGTCTCCGCAGACTCAGCACCTGAGGCTTCACTGCTGTCTTTCTGATGGTGTTTCTATTCTTAGCACATCTTTACAAATCTATAAAAACGGTATTCAGCCTGTTTATTGTCTGCAATGAAACTTAAATGAGCCATTTAAAATAAGCAAGTGCTGTTCATATGTGACATTTATACAGGTACTTGACTATTTTATATTTATACTCCACTACACTTCAGAGGATATTATACTCCACTACATGTATCTTACTAGTTGCTTTTAATCATACGAAATATAATCATCAAATAAAATACAATCTATTAATGAGCAACCTGCAACATTGAAGGGATAACACTTTACTGAAGTCAATGCATGCCTTTAGTTGCTTTAGTTACACAGTGTGTCTGCTCTGTAAATATCTTAATTTTTCCACCACTTCTAACTTGCTTTTGTATTATTTTACTATCAGCATCAGATAACCAATCTCACTTATGTGGAGGGCACAGCTCTGCACTTATCTGAAATGTTTAGTTATTAGTCCTATGCTTTCACGGGAACGTGGTCTGAGCCATGTGAAACACTCAAAACACATTAGCAGAGCTTTTAGAAATGGAAACGATCAAATGTTGAGACTCACAGCTCACAATTCCTGAAAGCCCAAGGTGATGTCTTGTTTTGTCTGACCAACAGTCCAAACCCAAAAAGATGTATTTACCAATGATATGTAATATTAAGATTATACGGAAGAGGATTAGGGCCACATGGAAAAGTGAGGTAGTAGTGGGGATGTGAATTAGATTGTTTTCATGTGTCTCTAATCCTCTTCCGTAAGATTACAGTGTTTCCTTACAATGTGTCTTTCCTTCTCTCTTTGTGCACTTCAGGACCGGCTTTCCAAATGACGTCGCTGATTTGCACTTTACAAGACCACCGAGACGATGTCAACTGGTGTGCCTTCTCTGGGAAACTGTTCGCCACGTGTTCTGGGGACAAAACTCTCCGGATATACAACACGCACGACTTCTCCGAGCTTCCCTTCTCCCCGCTGACGGGACATGGGTACACCGTGCACTGCTGCTGCTTCACTAGCTGCGGACAGTTCCTCGCCTCATGTTCCACTGATGCCACCACATTGGTCTGGTCCATGAGCACGGGAGAGATCGAGGCCGTGCTGGAGCATCCCGGCCGTAGTCCTGTGAGGATCTGCGCTCTCTCTCCTGACTCTGCTCACCTGGTGTCCGGTGCATCGGACGGCTCTTTGGCTCTGTGGGACTTCCCCTCCAAACAGCTGCTCAGGTTCATTTACAATCTTAGATTTTTAGTAAAGCTGTTACACTAAGTCAATAAAAACAATTATTTAAAAGGGTGAAGTGGGTTTTTTAAACTAATTTTAAACAAGGCAAGTTTATTTATATAGCACCTTTCAACACAAAGCAATTCAAAGTGTTTTTCAAAAATGAAAGACATTAAGAGCATTAAGAAATAGTGCAGGAGAAACATATTATAAAAGGGCATTTAAAAACACTCATCTAAAAGCAAAGATAATATAACGTGAATAACACAGGTACATGAATACAAGTTACAGTGCAGTGTGAGATATGAATATATCAATTAAAAGCAGCGGCAAAAAGAAAAGTCTTCAGCCATTTTCAAACGAATCAGATTTAGTGATAGTAAATGCAGATGTTTTCATACGGGAGATACAGCATAGTACACCTCCTTCTTGACAATAGGAGCTGAAACCTTAGTGCAAACGACTCTCCTCACACCACTGTTTGCAGTTGAATGACATAATATGTGTGCTTTCCAAACAGCATGCCGTTCCATATACGTGATTGTACTTGAACAATGGCGTTAAAAGATGTCCCGGCTGATGCAGATGTTGGTTGTGTTCTGCAGGAGCGGAGCAGTGAGTGACACGACGATGGTGGCCTGCTGCTTCAGCCCCTGCAGTCAGCTGTTCATGACGGGCTCCACCTACGGGGACCTGCGTCTGTGGGACCTGGACATGAACCAGCTCCACGCAGAGAAAAACGCCCACGACCTGGGGGTCACCTGCTGCACCTTCGCTCCCAGCATCCTCAGTGGTGAGAAAGAAACGGATTCATAACAATTACACATTTAGTTTTGGTCAATACTCATTTTTTGCATAAACTTAACCCAGCAAGAATTCCTCCTATCTGATTATTGAAGAAACTAATACAGGATACATTAAAGGACACATTAAACAAAACATTACATTTCATTTTGAATTCAAATTGAACTTTACCAGAAACTAAATGAATATGAATAACTACAAAAAAATGAAAATATAATTGTTATTAAGAAGAATAAGGGTAATCTGTACATACAGTTAATTATGCATATCTGTTAACATATATTCTAACCTCACTATATCTCTCATGAGCCAGTCTTATTTCACTGTAGGGAAGAATCAAATCAACCGACTGATAGTTGTTAGTGAAAAATTGAGTCTGTGATTTTTGAATATTTGTTTTTATTATCTGTTTTTGTCTTTCCAGGTGGTCAGTCTGTACAGTTTTGTCTGGCTTCCTGTGGGCAGGACAGTCACCTGAAGATCTGGGCTGTTAACAAGTCCGGCTGTGGAGGTAGAGTGACACATCCTCACCTACCTTTACATATCTTTGCACCCCAGGAGGATCTCTTTAGCTCACATGATCGTTTCTGTCATAATTACAACGTCCAATCGTTATCAGCTCAGAGAGTTGACCTTGGTTTTCCATGAACAATGTTCCTGTGTTGCGAACGAGGTATATAGTTAACAAGTGCCGCCATAAAGGCAAGATTTCACTGTTACCGTGTCAGACAGAAGAGTGTGAGGCTAAATATAGATGTGTGCAGTTCAACAAAATCCCCTCAGATTAGAGCTCTCAGAGGAAATAACAATTATTCGTGTAACGGCTTTGTAATATACCAGCATCAGTGTTTCAGACATATTATTATTTGGATAGCTGCCAGTACAAGCTTCTTTCAGAAGTTTCTGATGCTATTAAGTGCTTTTATATGACCAGAAATTAAGCATATAACATTTTCTAAATGTTCTGCACTCCTATTGTATTTTATTTGTATATCTGACCAATGTTTCCTTTTTCAACTGTTCAACTGTAACTGTGTGTGTGTGGGGAGGGGTCTGTTTACCAAGCTAACAATTGTTGTGACCAATAGCAGAACACAGTCTTCGTATAAAACGTTCATTCAAAACCTTTATTTATCCAGGTAAAATCCCATTGAGATCAATGATCTCTTTTTCAAGGGAGACCTGCAGCAGTAGGTTCCACAAGAAGACATAAACAACAGAACAACAAAAGGACATCATACAGCAAAATGTACAGGGATTACAATTTACATATTTAACCACAAGTACAGGTACCAACAGCATCTGATTTTGTAGCATCCAAACGAGCTTTAAAAACATGTAGTGGTACTAGCTTGGTAATTTTCCATTCTTTCCAACGTTCCTATCTCTATGGCTTATTACATGGCTTAGTCGAATACTCGATTCTGATTGGTAAATTCGGACATTTCAGAAGTCAATATGACAGCAGTATAGACCACTGTTAAGCACTATAATGACCGTTGCTAAGGAGGATCAAGAGAGAGAAAGCACTGGACGTCAGATAAATCAACACTAAGGGAACACGGGCCGTTTCTCAATGTCGAGGAGGCTTGCTTGGTAGCACATGTATGCTGGGCATTTAGACAGTGATTCGGTGCCACTCGATGACGTAGTATGCTTGAAATAGTGGCTCTGGAGCCATGGTATAAACTGAGCAGACTTGGACAGTCACAGAAAACAACAATTATTTTTCCAATAATGACCGCCTCCCTGCACATGATCCCTTACCTACTGGTGAGCTTGGTGTCAGTTGGGTGGGGGTTATCTGACCCAGTTGTGTGTAACTACAGTTGCCGCCCCCCCCCCCCCCTCTCTTGCAGGCTATAAGATGCAGCTCCTGCACACGTTGACGGGCCAATCAGCTCCAGTCCTCTGCTGTGCGTTCTCCTCAGACGGACAGCTGCTGGTGTCTGGGTACGATCTTTAAGAATGTTCTAGAAGCGTTTTGGTGACTTCATATGTTTGCACACATTAATGATTTCCCATTTCTCAAATCTTATGCTCTTTGTTTTGATATGTTCTATCTTCAGAGGTGGGAAGTAACTAAGTACATTTACTCAAGTACTGTACTTAAGTACAATTTTGAGGTACTTGTATTTTCTTGAGTATTTCCATTTTATGTTATGTTTGTATTTCTAATCCACTGCAATCCAGAGGTTAATAGTGCACTACATTTGTGAAGTACCTTAAGTTACTTTACAAATATCAATGAATAATTAATAGATGATACACAATATAATCAACATTTAAATATGACTTTAGTTACACCTGGATTAAATTCACATGCTACCCAGCAGTAAATGAGTTCCACCATGGCATGAGTTTACCAGCTTGATAAACACATTAATACATCAATAATTATAATCAAAACATATAATATATATTATTCTGAAATGGGCCAATCTGCAGAATGTGTACTTTAACTTCAGTAACCTTTTGATTGCAGGACTTTTACTTGTCACAGAGTATTCCTACACACTGGTACTTCTACTTTTACTTAAGTATAAGATCTGAGTACTTCTCCCACCCCTGTTTTCTTTGCCAGAGCAGACATTATCACAAAATAATAACACAACTGTGGGAAAAATCTGACAGAATATTCTCTCTGATGAGATGCAAGTATCAAATACATTTTCTACCAATGGAGGCCGGGAATTTGAGATAAAGCCTAAAAATGTTTTGGTAACTTTGAGAAACTGTCAGCAGAAGTGTAAATTATACACAAATTATATTTGATGGGACTTAAACAGACACATGTACATATTTCTAACTGTAGTAAACCATACGCTAAATGTATATTTCACTTCAATCTCTTGATCTTGTGTAGATCACTGTCCATGTCTTGATGCATTTAGGATCAAGGGAGTGATGTAAAATATTGATTTTGTGCCTGGACCTTTAAGTAGGCCAACGGCATCAGCTTTAAGAGTGCAGTATACAGAGGGAACACTGGGGGGCGACGTGGTTTGCTTTATTCCTCATGGAGTGAATGTGGATCTGAACATGCAGTACCAAAGGTTTATCATATTCTTTGAAATACTGCTCACATAGTTACACTTGTATCTCTTTTCTTTCAGCTCTGTGGACAAAACTGTTGTAATCTATGATGCTGTAAGTAACTCTCCTTTTAGATCGATTTATTTTATACTCCAACTTTTGCATGCTCCATCTATAACAAACTGTTTTATTTCTTTTTTGCATAACACTTACTTGATCTGATTGCAGAGAAATGCAATGTTGCTGTACACACTGAACCAGCACGAGAGGTAAATACTTACTTACATGAATGTGGTTCAATTATGTTGTGGATTTTCTTAATAATAGAATATAAAAATGTATTTTACACATCTGAGTGTACTAACCTACTCTTGTGTTTACATACAAACACAATCTCTGGAGAAGAACATCTACAGCAAGATGCTTTGCAAGGCATTCCTGGCATTATTTAGTTTTTTAAATAACTGGAGGAGTATAATAACCTGTAAGATAATCAAATTGTTCAGTTTTATGAACATAAGCGGTACATTTTAGTTTTCGACCTCTCATTTACAACTAGATCTGACCTTTAGGGAAGGAATAGACAACACTAATAGATATTGACCCAGTGTGATCGCAAAACATGCATTTAGCATTTGTATCAAAAGGCAAGCCTGCTGTCCCTGTGTCTCTCACTACCCTCACACATGCACATACCGTACATATAAGCCACGGCTGAATGATCACACTTACAAGCTATTTAAGTCCAGTGAGCCACCTGTGATTGAACGGCAGAAAGCTCTCTTCCTTTCAGTGGGGCAAATGGGAAAAAATCACTAACTGAAGTGGAAGTAGATGAGGCAAGTTGAGAGAAAGTGGATGAATGGGCACATCATATCATTTGACTAAATGCATTCAGGAAACTCCTTTCACTTTAGTGGTAATAAAACATTGCCAAAGTATGCCTTTCTCTAAATTCTTAAGTCGCATTGATTGAAGTAAACCAGCTTTTTGTGAATGAACACTTCTGAGTAATCCCGCTAAGGTTTCAGAGAGATTGTCTTCATTAACGTTGCTTTGACTTTCTTGAATCTGCTGGAAATGTCTTTTACATTTTATTCAGATCTTTTACTTTTAGGTTTAATTGGACGGGGAGCCTTTGGTATGCCATCACTGAATTGGGACTCTAATGGCGGGCATCTGAGTAGAACTGCTTCAGTGTCTAATGTTCACAGAATCACTTTTCAAAGTTTCTTCTTGCAACTTTCATTTAAAGGTGTCGTGTGTTTTTTGTTTCTCCAAGTTTCCCATTACTGGTCTTTAATTGAAATCTAAGGAATAAGATATTTGATATTCCATATTTGATAGACGGCCTTTACTATAATAGAGGAAGTTACACCTTATTGCTCAGACCATCCTACAGGTGATGACTGTCCTCTGCTGCAGGCTGGTGACGGCATGCTGCTTCTCCCCGACCTCACCGCTCATTGCTACAGGGTCTATGGATAAGACTGTAAACATCTGGAGGCTGGAGGACGGGTGCAGTGACCGAGGTGGGACACACACACACACACACACACACACACACACACACACACACACACACACACACACACACACACACACACAACACACACACACACACACACACACACACACACACACACACACACACACACACACACACACACACACACACACACCCCACACACACACACACACACACACACACACACACACACACACACACACACACACACACACACACACACACACACACACACACACACACCACACACACACACACACACACACACACACACCTCCATTAGAGTAATATCTATATACATTAGTTTTGTCTTTTAACTTATTCTTGTGTCTCCTCTCCTGCACATCGTGACCATTGGAAAGGCGGGAAGTCGTTGCCTGGTACGTTTTATTTTAAATATTTATTATCCTTTACACGTGACACTTGTAAGACAGAGAGAGAGCTGCTTTTACCATGCAACATTTACAGACTAGTTCAGTCTTTAGCAGAGTTTCTAGCTTTGGAGAAGTCATGAGGTAAGTTGGTTTCATTTGTGGGGTGAAGGACACAGGTGTTGTTACGCTCTCTTTTTCCTAATGACTATTCAGTCTCACGTTTTCTGAATGATTACATTTCATTGCTCATGTTGACAGTTACTTACTCCTTTCTGTTTGTGTTTCAGAGCTGTCTGCTTTGCCATCAAGTGAAGGTAAGAAGGAAGAAAATATGTGTTTATATTTCGTCACACTTGGGCGCCTGGAATCTGTAAAAGTCACTAAATGAGGCAACACTTGTGTATTATGTGCACACAAACTAAAATAACTTGCTCACAATATGGAATAGTCATGTGTTTGCTGGTAGGTGCGATTCTGTGTGCAATGTACAACATTTTAGTTTCATCTTGTGTCAATGACAAAGTCGATGAAACCTCCAGACAATTGTTTTCATCTTTACACAAGACCCAGCCCCCCTAATCAATAGATAGTCAGCAGGATTCCAGGATAGTGTTGCACGGAACATTTTGGCCACTTTGCAAAGCATGCTACAGCCCACTAGGACTGAGCGTCTGCCTTTGACTCACTTCTCAGGGAGAACCTCAGCGGGCCGATCCAGGCTGCTGGTCAGCGATTGGTCGGAGGGGGATGTGTCAGCGTGGCTGGTGGAGGAAGGCCTCGAGGGATTGGTGGACAGATTCAGAGCCAACAACATTGATGGGACAGAGCTGCTCAGTCTCACCAAGGAAACGCTGGCGTCAGAGCTGCACATAGGTGAGGGAGGGGGTTGGGGGGATCCTCACACACAGCTGGAGCGATACTGCCTCGGCCCCTCGTGCTGTCACAGTCCTAAAGCTCGCTTATGTCCAAATGTAAGAATATAAACCTTAGTCTTAAAGGTATTACACGCCTGCTCTTCTGTGAGCATGAACGTGTGTGGATTAGGATTTGTGTACCTATTTACAGGATAAAAGTCAGCTCATTAAATTAAAGTAAGGGTGGAGGACTGAGTGAACGTTGATGGGGTTTTAGTCCGCAAGATTACATAATATTAGGCTGCCCAGCAAAAGTATTCAGCTCTGGGGCTTCAGCAGTCCTGACTTTAATCTGGAGCACTTCTTCAGTTACATAACCCAAAACTGTGGGTTTAAACCTAGTGTCATTAGGCCTTCTTGGGTATTTTCAAGTGTGTCTGACATGAAGGAATCTTTGTGACCTTTAAAAGCTATTCTAATAGCTTCCTTTCTCCTGCAAGATTTGCAACCAAAAGTCGAAGTTTTATGTTGTTGATGTCGGTCTACCAGTTAGGCCGGTACTCGTCATTTAGTTGTCAAATGTTTGTTTTATTTCCATGCCTTCATTTCCATCCCACAGTGCCTGTCAATCACTCCTCAGTTTAACAGCTTCAGTGCTCTGACTGCTGGGGAACTTGGAGAACAGCATCGAGTAGCAACGTGTTTAAGACGGAGACACATTTATATTTTTGCAAATCAATGTATTTGTTTCCTCCTGAAGAGGAACCGTAACAAAGTGAAACACAGTGTACCAATAGGGCAACCAGGGAGGGCTTTGTGTTCAACTGTCATCATGTTATTAATTTTTAAAGAAAAGCTACTAATTTCAACCGATTTTCTCAACAGTATTCGGAAGTAAAATGCATTCGAGTGCTTGCTTAGATTTTAACTTTGATACGGACAGACAGTCAGGAGACGAGATGATCTACTCCCACCATGTTCTCTCTCACCCACACTCACATTTGCCATCCAAGAGTGAAAAGTGTTAAACACAGGAATAATACATGCTCTGATATAGAATATATTGTATATATTAGTGAGTGGGTCAGTTCAGCTTGTTCTTCTTGAGACTCCAGTGATTTCTATGTTAATGAGAGGACACAAAGTCTTGATCGTCTGTTTTCTCTTCTGGCACATTTCCTGTCTGTCTGTCTGTCTGTCTGTCTGTCTGTCTGTCTGTCTGTCTGTCTGTCTGTCTGTCTGTCTGTCTGTCTGTCTGTCTGTCTGTCTGTCTGTGTGTCTGTGTGTGTGTGTGTGTGTATATAGAGTCATTAGGCCTGCGCAGTAAACTCCAGAGGAAGGTGGAGGAGCTGAAGAGTGATTCCGTGTGTTCAGGCATTCCTGATGAGTTCCTGTGTCCCATCACCAGAGAGCTGATGAGGGAACCAGTCATTGCTGCCGGTAAACGACAATGAGACCTTTTCCCGTTAACACAATTTACAAATAATTACACGCATATAAATTGGATTCGGTCCATTAGACTCCAACGTTTTCTGTTTCTTCAGTCTGAACAGATCTTTGTGTAATTTTAGTGTGGACTTTTCTCAACAGATGGATACTCGTATGAAAGAGAGGCCATTGAAAGCTGGATCAACACTAAGAACCGGTCCAGCCCCATGACCAACCTCCCCCTCCTGACCACCCTGCTCACCCCGAATCACACCCTGAAAATGGCTATCGGCCGCTGGCAGACCAGCCGCTAGCATCTGAAAGACCTCTGACCCACAGTACCCCAAATATCTTCCCCACAGTAGACAGGAGTCCAAGGCATTTCAGGAACAGGTGCATCAGATTCATTGTTTTTCATTCAAGGCATTCAAGTTTTTTGTTTGCATTAAATTATAAAGCTAACTGTGAAGCAGAATCAAATCAACAGGTCTAAATGTTCTTTGTGCTTATTTAGTTTTAATTGCCATAAAACCTAAAGTTAGTACAGAGCAATATGAGAATCACAGGGTAGCACTGCTTCTGGCCACCTGAGGAATGCAAGGTTAAATAATAACAAAGCTTTATAGATCATTTTAGCTGGAAACGTTGTTGTTTTAGATCTCTCTCGTTGTTGTTTTAGATCTCTCTCAACACTCTTATAGTATTGTTTTCAGCACTGAAACACTGAAGACCGATCAGCCCCAAACTACTACGATTTAGCTACTAGCTGCTAAACACAGTGGAAGATTAAGCAGGAGTTGGTAGAGACCAAATACAGAGCTGAATATTGGACGTACATTCATCTGGTGGCTACAAACACAAATGCTAATGTTGCTCTATAATCACTGTATGTGTGAATAAGCAAGTTCATATTAACTTTAAATGTGATCATATGTCAATGCTGTGCTCATGACGTATTTTCTGCTGCCCCCTAGAGGCCAAAAAATCTGCTATTGCAGGTTTGATTTTCACTAGCCTTTCATCTAAGGCTAAATCCGCCAACTCCTTCAAAAACAATACTTGCCAATACTTCAGTCTCTTTGCAGTAACACATAACATATCGTATGTTTTTTTAGATTTTCATCACAGGACCCTGGTTATTACTAACCCTACTGGATAAGTATGTCATGATTTACTTTCCTGTGCAAAAAACAACCCAATTGAGATCAATTGGGTTGTTCTATATTTGTATCTATCCATACACACTCTGAAGCTCTGGGAGCATTTTATGGATTACACTGTGAAAAAA
Source organism: Gymnodraco acuticeps (assembly GCF_902827175.1). Lineage (NCBI taxonomy): Eukaryota > Metazoa > Chordata > Actinopteri > Perciformes > Bathydraconidae > Gymnodraco > Gymnodraco acuticeps. The sequence continues at coordinate 9,011,753 of NW_022990271.1, forward strand.
GTAGATGTAGAAATGAAGTCCTCCATTAAGATTTTATTATACCACAATGATAATGTGGTAACATTCTGTAATCCATAGACTGACTCAGAAAAGGGTATATGACAACTATGGACATACAGCAATGTACACAGTCTTAATATGTTCTATCCTCGACTGTTTCCTTGACTGCTTGTGTAAACGCTCTCGCTCTTTGTCCAAATAAAGCAATAAACACTTATTATGAATATGTTCTCTGCTATGCAAAAATAAATTACATATACTGTGAATATTGAAGCAATCAATTCAATATTAGATTGTGACTATAGTCGTACAGCTCATCTTTTATCAAATGTACCAAGAAAAAGAATCTCAAGCACACAAAGTAATTTCTTTTCAAGCCTGTAATGCTGACGGATAACCACTTACAGGGAAATATATAATCTGCAAATATAGTGTACACCGTACAAATATAAATGTTTTTTAAAAGACACTTGACGATAGAAATGGTCATATCCTGCAACTAATAGCATGAGGTTTTTTTTTTAATATTCGTGCACAAAAGCTTTCTCTGACTTCTATATTTGTTATAATAAATGAAAAGTTAAGACAATATATTACTTTTTTTTTTTTTAAATCCCTACTTAAGGTATGTCTGGTTTTCTTGTATACACTAGTGTAGCTGTAGACATGTAAGCAGAAGCGTAGTAGCCTGAGTTGAACACTGGTTCTAGATTATAAATGCAGTTCAGCAACATAACTCTACAAAACAGGCTCACCAGGGAAGCAGCTAGCTTCTCAGCTAGCTCCCTTGCTACCTTATGTGGGACAAAGTTTGTTGAAAACCTGTGCTTTGATAAAGTAAATTCACACGTTGGACTCTATAAATGAGCGTTTGGGTTTGATGGGCGCCATATGCAGAGCGGGGTTGTCTCTGGTGAGGCTGGCCTGTCTGTGTCTCCCGTCGGGGAAGCGGAGCTGTGAGGACGCGCTGACTCTGGACTCTCGCTGGAGGATCCGCTCCCCAAACTCCCGGCTCTGCTGCTCCTGGAATGAAGCGCGTTTGAACTCATTGCTCAACCCTTGAAACTCCATGACTGACATACTGAGACCCTCCATCCCTCCTCCCTGTCGGCTCAGGCCAGAGGTCTGCTGGCCCTGGACTCGCACTGATTTGTCCATCACTCCCATGAAGGGGCGGGGCTTCAGCTCAGGTTTGGTCTTGAAGCTCCCGCTACTCTTGAGGGGGCAGGGGGCGTCCACCACCTGCTGCCTGCCGCCGTCTGACAGGTTCCCACTGGAGGCCTGACTGGAGCTGGACCCCCTTGAGCCCGCTGTTCCTCCCCCACCATCCCTCCTGACCTCCATACCGGCCCCCAGGGCGAGAGCCAGGCCGTCCAGAGCCACAGAGTGGGTGGACAGTCTGTCCGAGCCCCTGGAGAAGCTGGAGGAGCGGGGCTGGTACATATGGAGGGGCCCGGGTGGGGAGGAGCTGTTGGGAGACATGGGGTGATAGAGCTCAGTGGGGCTGTGTCCCGGGTGTTCATTGGCTAATCCATAGCCGATGTCAATACCGAGCACGGGGGCCGGCCTCAGGGAAGCGGACATATGTCTGCCTGGCAGTGGACTGGAGGGGCCGCACAGAGAGAGAGGCCGGCCCCCGACCCGGCCCCCTGTCTGGAGAGAGTGGCAGTGGTGATGAGTCCTGCTGAGGCCCTGGCTCTGTCTGTTCAGAGCAGAAACGGGCTCGGGCAACTCCACAAACAGTTGGTTCTGCACATATTCCTCTTGAGGGAAACATGGCGGCTGATCTGATAAACCAAAGGCCACGCCTCCAGGGAGGGTCCTGTTGGGAGCGTACGGATTCAGGAGCCAAAACTCAGGACTTTTCCCACACTGCAAGCTGGCTTCCTCCTCCTCCTCGTCCTTGTCCTCCTCCCTCTCTGCATCAGTGTGCTCCGCAGGGACTTGCCTCTCAAGGCTTCCCTGCGAATAGACGTCTGCCTCTTCCTCTGGGGTTTGATGGTGGTGGGTGTGAGGGTCCCTGTTGTAACCCTGTGCCATGTTGTTGCTGCACGCCTTCTGATGATGTTTGCATTCCTCTTCTACCCGGACCAGCAGGCGCCTGATCTCCCGGTTGGACGGCGAGAGTCGTGCTGCTTCGTGGAGGTCTGCCAGCGCTGCAGCAAACTGCCTGGGGAGGACAGGGAAAGGGAACAAAGGAACTTTAAAAAGACTTCATGTTCACTGCCAGAAAGTAGCATCGCAGTGAATGGCTAACTTTCAATTGAGCAGCTTTGAAATAAGATACTTTATATTTAATGTGTTTGTACCTGCTACTCCTCTTGGCACGTGCTCTGGCATAATACGCTTCATAAGACCGGGGTTTGAGTTCCAGGGCTTTTGTGGCAAACTCCTCTGCTAGCCCAAAATCCTGTTTTCAGATAGAAAAGTACACTTAGTATTGGATGCAGCCCAAACGTACTCACTGCATGATGATCAGTGGTTAGACTTTAAAGTGTTTGTTTAGCAGAAAAGCTCTAAGGGCCAATCCAATACAAATAGTGTTAGGGTTTGCATCTTCATTATATAAATATCGACGCTTGTTTAATGAAACAGAACTAATGACACGTACACATTGTGATTCTGTCCTTGAGAGTGAGGTCAAAATGGTTGCCTTGAATGGGAGATTGTGAACATTGCTGCTGAATGTTTAATGACGGTATCATGTAGTCTCTCTGCTGGCCCTTACTGCATGTATTCTGTTATGATACGTGGAGTTAGCCAGCCAACTAGCACACCCACTGTAAATAATCCCTGTTGAGACGCAGAGAAGGAGAGTCAGCTTGTTTGGCCAGGGAGGGTGACCTTATCACATCACATTATCTGCTCCATTATACATCAGCCACAGTGACCCTAAGCATGGCATTTTTACACAGTCTGTTAGGACGTCTGTCATCACCGGGGTGGGATCCAAACTTGGCTGCAGGCCACACACATCTATCTCTTCACTAACAGCACACGGTTACTCATTATGTCACCACCTGCAGGTCTTTCACGTACATCCTGTTTACCAGGGGACTTGAAATTAGATCTGAAAAGCAGAGGTATTTTTACTGTGAGCTAAACCCTTGTTGACATTATCTTTTGCTGTTTATAAGGCTCAATTATATATCTTAAGGAACCATCTATCTTGCCTTGCCAGCCCTCCTGCCATTCCCTCAGCGTCTAATAAACCTGCCGGTGTTAAATAGTGCATGAGCAGTTTGTTACAGCAGGGGCCTTACATTGGTTTTCCTGCGGCAGCGGGAGAGGTTTAGATAGAGGGAGACCCGCAGCTCTTTGAGCCCTTTCAGCTCGTCTCCTTGCCCCTCACGAGGTAGCTTCCTCAGGGCATACTGATAACGCTGGCCTGCCTCCTTCATACGTCCCTTCTGAGAAACACACAGCAAGACAGCGAGAAAGAAACAGATGATAAGGGAAGACAGCTTCTGACAACCAATCCACAAAAACACCTTGTTTGAAGTCTATTAAAAAGAAATGCTGCAAAGTTTGCCACATTCTCACCGTCTACAACAATCTACAATACCTTGTAAAGCATGTTCCCTTCCTCCATCAGCTTCTGCAGGAGGATGAGGAGGATGTCTGGTTTGGAGGAAGCCATAGCCCATGTAGCGTGACCTGATGGAGGGGTACACATATTTATCTTTCTATTATCTATGTCAACTTGTCTCTTTTACTTATGTCTTGCATACATCATGTACCTGATCGATCATGTGGAGCCGTTTTGTAGCCTGTTGGTTGGTGAAGGTCGTGACCGAGGAGGGAGACAGAGAGAGGAGAAATGAGTTGGAGAGGTGGATGTAAAACTGTAGGTGCTGCAGAGTAGAAAGCATCAAAATACAGCATGGAAGTCAAATAAGTGATATAAAGGTAGGGCCTGCAGGTGCTAAAATATTTCAATATATACAGATATATATATACCTGTAAGTGAGTCTTCATCAATTATATAACATTTAGTGCCACAAAACACTTAGTGGCAAGTTTAGTCAGACTTATGTGGATTAAACTGTATGCTCATTTTATAGGCTGTGGTGCCGGTATAGGAGCTGTTTAACTGTGTCGTGTACTAGTTAGCTGCTTTTTGATCATTGTTTTGACTGTAAAATTCATGGGGGTGAGAGTAACTGTAGGGCTGTTATGGTAAACATTGTTTTATATACAGTCTATGGTTTGTACCCATCTTGGATCCTTTCTTCAGCAGCGAGGCCACCAGGGCGGGGTTCTGGCAGCCCGGCCCCCGCTCCGAGCCTCTGGTGGCGGTGGTGTCTCTCTCCAACACCGCTCCATGTTCCACAAGGCAATGAACCTGCTCGTGCATGGAATAATAATATATGTTATTGTTGTATTGAAATCAAAGTTTCTCATAATAGAAATGTTGCTGGATATGTTAATAATCTGTTTGATTGCACACAGTGTGTCCCTGCATTAGCAACAAAGCTGCCCCTTCATATCCTGAGGATTGTGATTGTTTAATCATCAGATAGCTTTCTCTCCTGCTGATCAAGTTTTTGAACTGTGATTGAAAATTGACATCCTGTGTTGCAGGGGAAATCATTATCATAATTAATAGTAATTATGAATTATTAAAGTTTTCTAAAATAGCTCGGTTTTTGTATTTTTGGACCATTATGTGTACTGTACATTTCGAATAGGTTTTTTGTAATTATCATGTTATGCAACTTATTGCTTATTTGTCCACCAAATTGCATGAGGAAGAAACTAATGCATAAAAGTATTTAGGGTGAAATAAAAATTATTTCAAAAGAAAAAGAGTGCAAAAAAGAAAAAGGGAATCCATTATCAACATAATGTCATATAAACAACAGCATGAAACCCACTATATCTGCCTCCCCGTTCAGAGCAGCGAGGTCCAGAGGGGTCCGCCCCTGTCGGTCCGGGTGGTTCAGGTCGGCGCCGGCCTCCGCCAGCAGCTGCACCGCACCTTTCTGCCCCTTCAGACACGCCCAGCTCAGGGCGGTCAGCCCGTCCTGATCCGCAGCAGACGGAGAGGCACCTGGGACAGCAAAAAGGCAAATATCGTTCTGCTGTCCATATCAGTAATCTGGTTACAGAGTCTACATAAAAGAATGAGAAACAGTCAACTGAAATATATGAAATAACAACAAAACAAACCAGAAATCAGAAAAAGAGACAACAAACTTAAAAAATGTAAACTGATAACCAAAATGTATAGGATATAGTAAACGGGTAACATATACATCGTTAATACTCATACGTACATTATGGTCACATCCAAACTGGAGGGTCAATAGAAATGTTTTTTGTTCTTTATCTCACAAATGTTTCCTTCTATCGTGAAAGATATAAATCTGATTTATATTTCTCATAGTTATTTTTTCCATTCCATATATTTCTTTCACAAGATTGTTAGATTCTGAATTTATTAAATGATCATCTTTTAGCCAATTCCTTATAATTACCGGTAGTTTATTACTGCTACTCTTTGTTACAAGGAATAAGTAGGAATTGTTCTTTTTGATTTGTTCTGGTCCAAATAATAGAATAAGTGGGTTTTTATTTAGAGAAATACAAAACATAGTAGCCATTTCTCTTCTAGATAGAAGATACTGTGAGATGTTTGTTTCTGAGGTGGGGACCCTCACCCTTTGACAGCAGCACTTCCACAGTGCTGGTGTGGTCCTCTGAGGCGGCGAGCATCAGGGCTTTGCGACCCTGCTTCTCAGAGACGTTGATATCTGCACCGTGCTTTAGCAGCAACTCAACAACCTGGAGAAGAAAGGAAAAGTGTTACAGAAAAAAGAATACCGGTTCAATAGAGAACGTCCTGTGCCAGTGACCAGACTCCTCTTCACCTGTGTGTGTCCATGTTTGGTGGCACTGAGCAGCGGGACCATCCCCCTGCGGTTCGGTATCTCCAGCCCTGCCCCCCCCTCCAGGAGGAACGCACACACCTCCATCCTCCCTCTTCCTGCTGCCGCGCTCAGCACTGGCAGAGGGTCGGCATAGAGATGAGACGACGAGGCGGGAAGAATATGTAATTGACACATTTAGGGGAGAGATAGAAGCAGGAGTGAGAGACGGAGAGAAAAACAACGTTGGTTATTACCATAATCTATTTGAGGGTAACGCAAGTGTTGTGTTTTCTGTTTGAATACAAATCTACACATCTGACCAGTTATGGAAATCAACATTGTCTTAAGATGGCTACATTTTCTCTTTTGTTCCTCCTTCTCAGCGAGAAAAAACTAAATGTCCAACTCCACACACTAATAACTTGCCCCCTCCCTAACCAGCCAGTGTTACTTTGACAAATGATGGGCTTTTTTTTACATGCGAGTCCTTCAGCTAATTGAGCAGCTGGGGATAGAGGCAAGGTATTGATGCCATTCTCTAACCTTCAAGTACCCTTAATAAATGACATGTTTCATTTGAACACATGCTTCAGTGAACAGATTGTATCTTACCGCCTTTAAAGATAAGTTATTGTCATATATGAGACAATGAAAAAAAGAAACTGGTCTTTGTATCAGCTGTGGAAAATTACAGGGATAGTGAAGCTTCAAATATGCAAACTGAAGCAGTGACAATTATATTGTTATTTAAGAGAATATTTAAAAGATGTGCACACTCTATGCACTACTGTATTGGGTAATTGCAACCACAGAAGAAGTCTCTGGTGAAGTAATCAGACTTGTATCCTTGACTGATCATTTTATCTTTGCAAATGGATTGTAATCCAATGATACTAACCCTAAACAGAAACGCCCTGGTATTGTACATACAAAGGTGAATGTTTCAGAGGGCATTGCATGCTCTTACTTTTTATATCTCAGCACTGGAGGGGAGTGTGTAATAGAATTATACTCTAATGGTGCTGCAGGCAGAGACACAGGCTTCATCCGACAAGCTTTCAGGAAATGAACCTAACAGAATTCTGCGGGCCGCACTATCACATCTGTGATAGAGGTAAAAGTATTACAATAAGAGCTGCTTTTTAGTTGCTACAAATGTGGCTGTAAAGATGTTCTGTGTGATAAATGTGATGCTTAATTTCTGTCAAAAAAAACAAGTTTATTTACATTAAAATCAATTATTTGATATTGACCAGAGCACCCTGTTATCAAGTTCTCCTGCAGCTCCTTTCAAATAGCTCACTGTGTGTCCATATTAAAGAAATGTATCAAAGTATCTATGCATTGTACAGATTGCTAGAATGTGCCTAATATGAAACATCAATGGATCCCATTCCCCACCAATGGACAGAAAGAGGGGAGAAAGCTATATTTATCTGACTGATAGAAGAAATTCACCCGTTTCTCCCCAGAGAGAGTCGTGAGCGTCCATCTGCACGTCCAGCTGTTCATCTTTCAAATCCAGCAAGCTCTTTACCACCTGCAGAAAAACACAATTTCAAAGTCCTCTGTATTGTGCTGCGCAGAAAGAAAGAAAAAACAAAGCACTCACAGACCTTGACCATAGCAAACCACATCTAATACATCCTCTAAGTCAAGCAAGGACAGGCACTGTGCTCTACATACAAAATGAATTTCTACAGAGTGTTTTGTCACGAGGGCGCTGGTCTGTTTCCTACCTGTGTGTTTCCCACACTAGCTGCAGCGGTAGCCGCCTGCTGAGCTGCCTTTGCTTTCCCAGTCACAGCTTCAGTGCTGTGGTGCTGCTGTGGGTCAGCGGGAACCTCTGCTCCCCAATCCTGGCCCAGCAAGATGGTGATGATTTCTGCATGGCCCTTCAGCCCAGCGTGGACCAGGGCACACTGGTTACTCTTATCAGCATGGCCCACCTGGCATAAAGGGGAACACAGAAGGACTTACAACACTGGCCGTAGCCCGTAATACGCTGCCCTAAATCAGGCCTGTTTATGTCATCTGTCTCCCAGAATAGATCATGTAGCTGTGGTGAATGTAGAACAGGACTGTTCAGGATACTATTTTGTGTAAAGCCACAGACGGTGTGTTTTTTCAGAGATACAAATCTGGTGTATCCGTAGTAATTACGTCCTCCAAAATCACATTTCTCCCTTTTTTGTTCAGAAGTGACACTGACCATGGCCCCTTTCTTGCAGAGCGCACTGACGATGTCTGTGTGTCCCGCAGCGGCAGCCAGACAGAGGGGCGTCATGCCACTGTCGGTGGTCCCATCTAGCGGAGCACCATATTCAAGCAGCAGAGCCACCATCTCCACGTGCCCGAGGTGAGCGTGGACGGCCAGGATGGGCGCATGTCCAACCACCTCAGTACACCAGGTCACGCTAGCGCCACCTAGCATCAACAGACGACTTACCTGCAGGATGAAAAAGTAGTATGTAAGATGTCTCTTTTGAAAACTTAAAAGTGCTTTATTGTAATGGCATAGTCATGTTAAAGGTCCCCTATTATACTCTTTTTCATAAATATAGTATAGTTCTCAGATATATACAAAACATGTCTCTGAAGTGTGTGGCTCGAAATACCCAACAGATCATGCATTGTAGCATCCCATAAACCCCTCTGTTTCAGCCCTGTTTCAAAAGTGCTGATTCTGGGTCTGTTACTTTAGATGAAAATAAGGAGCCACTCCCCACGCCCCTCTGCGAGATATTTGGTTAAAAAAGATTCCGGTAATAAGGTGTGGGGGGGGGGGTTACCTTGGTTGATTATTGGCTAATGGTTACACAAGCCAAAACATCTTTATGACATCATGAAGTGGCCAAATCTGATCAGCTCATTTTCAGGCCTATTTCCAAAACATGTCATCAACAACATCACCTACAGACCTGTTTTGAATCCAGGAAGTGCTCATTGCCATACCATTCTTTGTTTTTAATAGTGTCGAATTTAGGTTTATAGGTTGTTCTAAATGCAGAGCACATGTATGTCACCTTGATGTTAGGTGTATATAGGTTTCTCAGCGAGGCCAGTGCAGCGGACAAACTGTCTGTGCTGCAGTTCACCCATATCGCCTGGAGAACGCTGGAGGACACACCTGTCTTCTTACTGAGACCCTGTAAGAGTGAGAGAGAAACAGACAGATAGCGAGCAACAGAGAAAGAGAGATTAAGCTTGTTCAGATGAGATCTGTGGTGCAGAATTTGAATTGTGTCCCAGGAGTAAAGCAGTGTGTACAGAGTGCAAACTATTTATGCAAACAGTTCAATATCCACTGTACCATGGGCGTTTTATGGATCTGAGCAAGGCTAATGTGTGTGGGTCATGGTAGAAACAGAATCTTATTTGCATGTGCAATAATACACAGTGAAGTGCATGATCTTGTGTATGTGTATCCTTTGGGAACTGAAGTGATTCAGGAGGGTTGTGGTACAATAACTTCCAGTTCTGAACCTACATAGCAAGTTATATACTGAGCATCACAGTTCCTGTTACCTTGAATATGTGAGCCTTGAGGATGTGGTGTCCCAGTTCCATGGTCTGCTGCCGGTTCAGCTTGCCCTCCTGCCTGGAGAACATGAAGGCCAGGAGAGCGTGGCCACTCCTGTAGATGATTGGAGTACTTATTAATCAGAAATGGCAAAAATGTATAAAATGTTTTCATGGCGTATTCACAACTGTCTTATGTACCAAAGCGTTTGGGAAGCCAATTTCAAAGCACGGCTTTGCAAGATACCATTATGATCACAGACAAAAATGTTGAAGTAGAGCAAGGCTGCCCTAGGCTTATTATAAAGTGTGGTTTAAACTAATTTGTTGAACAAATTATTAAATTGACAATGTACATGTGACATGAGGTAATAAAAAAAGATAATGTGAAAAAAATCACATGCCAGCAAAAAAATGTGCCCTAAATGGATTTGATCTATTTGTGCCAATTTGGTTCACAGGTCATTCATACATTACATTAGATTACATGTTACTTGTTAGACGCTTTCATCCAAAGCGACTTACATACTCAATACTGTGGGCAATCCCCACAGGAGCAATTTGGGGTGAAGTGTCTTGCCCAGGGACACAACGACATGCTGACTGCAGCGGGGTTTGAACCTGTGCTCCCCTGATCCAACACCAACGCACTAGCCCACTGCGCCACAGCCAACCAATTAAAAAACGAATTAAAAAATATATATTTAACAAGCATCTTATTAAACCATTTGACTGACTTGAGCACCGGTCCAAGAAATTATGGGCCTGTTTTCTTACTTAAGTCACTACCCAAAAATGGAAACTGTAGTAAAGCTACTAGTTTGTTTACATGTGGTTCCCTACTCCCCAGCACTGATCTTAATGATTTTTCTGCTTTGATAACTTTGACTCTTTAGTCTCACCTAGAGTCACAGAGAAAGTCACTGCTCTCTCCATCTGCTCTCCACACCAGCCACTCTTTGAAGGAGGGATGACAAAGCATCCGTGTGCCGTCCCTGCGTCTCACCTACAAACACAAATGATACAGAAAACGTCTTAAAATGTCAAGGTATAACAAATTAGTTTGTCAATTTTGTCAGAAAAAATATACAATCCTACTAAAATTCTGAGCTGTGTGTTTGTTTTGCTATAACTCCATAGCAAAAGAAACGTACATGACTATACATGACATCTATGACTTTATAGATGTACGGTACATCTATAAAGTCATAGCAAAAACAAACACACCATTGAAGCTTTGAAACAAAAGCTTGAATCATTATGTACCCTCCCAGTCATATCGAGTCTTACCATGAATCCAGCCAGGCTGTCTAATCTCAGCTGGAAGTCCTTCCACTCCAGCTCCCCCCTCACACTGCCTGCGTTCAGCGCCCTGAACATTTGTTCGTCAGTCAGTGGGTGCAGAGAAGCCAGCGCCACATTTAGCACCGGAAGCACCAGTTCAAAGGCCTCTTTATCCGGAAAGCTCACACGACACATCAGCAGGTACACCTGTCAGATATTTATAAGGTTAATTATGTTGTGTGTGGGTGATCATGGTTGCGTAGTCAATTATATAGTCAATAATAATGGAACAATCCACTGCTAAAGAGAAACAACAGAAGCTAGCAAGCAAATTAACAAACATTTTTCCACAATAATTTGAGTTGACATGTTACACACCGTAGACTGAGGAGTCGTGACTTTTGAGGAATTTACAACTCTTTCTTGATGCTCAAATGCAGCAACGTCAAGGTAAACAGATTAATAATAGCAAGAAAAAGTACAAGAGTAAAGCAAAATGTGCATTATACAAGTCCTATTAAAAATGCATTGCGTTAACACTCCATACATTTCAGCATGAGTCTGTTTTGGAATCATTTGTAATGTTTAAAGAGTTAATTTACTGAATAATTCATATCATAATTCTTCACAAGCTGTCGTATTATACTGCCCACTACCTGGGCCCACACATCTTTTAGCACACCTTTAGAAATGCTTTTCCATATCCATTATCCAATCATTCAATCCTGAATCCTCTAGGCCTCTGTGTGTATAATAACACTTGCTCATCTGTTGTCCTATTTAAACTGGTGATAATTATGCAATATTGCAATGCGTCTGTCATTTACTTTAGTCACTGTGGTCTATTTTTGGCGCTTTGTATAAAGTCTTTGAACCTGTCATTTGTATCTTGTATTGATCTGGATAGTGTGTGAGTACACATTTTATTGCTTTTTGTGAAAAACATGTCTGAACAATGGATGTCGTCTGTGTACCTTGTGTTGGGATTTTATGGACATTGATTGATTGCTTCTGCCTCGGGCGAGATGCCATTTCACGGCAGACAGCTTACCAAAATGACTGACAAGTGTTAAGTGTTAGACTGTGAACTTGACCAGATAGAACGAGGAGGAGGAGGGTGGGTCCAGAAATTCGCCAAAGGTAAAAATGTATGTTATGCTGTACACTATTAAACATTGTAATATACATAGTGTGTGAGCTGATAAATGAAACACACACTCCTCCACATCAGTGCTTTGATACCTTTTTTAAAAAAAAATGAATCCATAACTTCTAGCTCACATTTACTATTTCCCCTTGGGCATAAAGACCCCGTGCTTGTTGTAAATAAATACTCCAAATGTCTGACCTCCGACAGGGACACGGGCACCACCAGGTAGTTTCCTCCTTTCAGAGCCAGGTGGCCCTTGTGGAACAGATCCAGGGTCAGTTGCAGGTACAGGATGGAGCCGTGGCTGCGTGTTGACAGGTGGCTGCTGAACTTGCTGAGGAGCAGCTGATCAGGGACGGAGCCTGTTGGCGTGGTGACGTTGATGGCGACCTGGGTGCTGCTGCTGACCCGATGATGGATGTAGTCGCTCAGGTCAGCGCCCAGATCACTGCTGTCTGGCAGAATGTCCAGAGAGATACCAGAGAAGGGAAGGAGTGTGGTGATTTCCTGTGGCAGAAGAAAACAGATACATTATGGGTGCTTATTGGTAAAAACGGAGGCACAAACACACCTCAGTGTTAAGAATAGTAGCTAGCATGTCTTTGCCGCATAGCTCCCTGCAAGTTAAACATTTAATTTGCTAAGACTAATTAAAAGTCTTAGCACATTCAAGACCCATTCCTCAGATGCTGTTGCCTGTGACTCACGCAGAGCCATGGGATAAAGTACAGTAAATAGTGTGACAATGACTCAAGCTCCAACATTGCTCAGAGGCATCTCTCAGAGTCACATTTCATCTCCCCTCTTTGCCATCATCAACTGCTCAACACCGGCCAAAACCAGCTATGACTGATGCAAAAGATTCATGTTATTGCAGCTCAGTTCCTCATTAACGAAGAATGACATTTTGGTTCAACAACAAGTAATTGACTGATGGTCGAGGACTGAGCTCCACTTAATCCTTTATCAACTGTTTATAAAATACCCAGCGTGGTGGTTATACAAGAGCTCCTGTGAATGGCTGGTAGAGGAAAGAGTGAGTGATGATCAAATCAGGAATTGTGGATACTTGGAGGGTTGGATAATTGCTGTACTGCTTGATGACTTTGAATGTATCATGAAGAATATGACCCTAAATGTGTTTTGTGTATTGCCAAACACTAATCAAATGATGTAACTGTCTGTCAGGCTCCAGACTGGAAGCAGACTCCCAGTAGTATTACCATCCATTCAGGGCGTAATCCATGCAGCATTTGCAGGCTTGGCTTTGGCATTGGACAGATGCGCCCGCTGTTTGGTGGGATTACCAACCGGATTGAAAAAATAGATCAGACTAGAGAGAGAGAGACTATGCTGAAAGCCACAGTATACATGGCATGGCGGTAAAAGCACAACATGGAACTATGTACGAGCAAAGACTCAAGATGTGAGGCAAAGGGAAACATAAAGGGCGTTCACGCAAAATACGAAATCCTTTTCTTCTCACTTCACCTTCCATGTTATATCTAACCCTCGTCTACTGTATATAGTCCTCTCTGCTCACTTTTTGAGGTTTCAGCCTCAACCATAAAGTGTTCAGAGCCCACTTTATAAAAAGGCTCTGCTGGGGGCCAGAAGGGCAAAGACAAGCAGTGAAAAGAACAAGAGGAGCTATCACACACCATCGTCTAGACTAGAGGAGTGGTTCCCAACCTTTTTTTTACCAAGGCACACCTGAAAATATTTCTCGACCCTAAGGCACACCAACTTTTCGTAGATTTAAAAACCACTTCAGAGCTTAAAGATCACGATTCGACAGACATAAATGGGATTAAAATTGCAGTATTTAGAAAAACTTCCACTTTACAGCAAATAATCCACAGACTTTTCAATAGCTATCTTAGGTAGAAAGCATTTCCACTGAAAAACGTTTACAGTGAAATCTGAATCCAGAGTAATAGTGACATTCATCTTGAAATACACATACTTTTATTATCTTTTCCCCTCTTTTTCTTTGCATGGGTTGAAGGGTATTGCATCTAAATTTGGGTAAAAGGGGGGTTTTAAGCTATGGATAGTTTAAAATAGCTGTAAATGATGCCGCCCCCCCCATCTGCCTTGCGTATTAGCCAACCACAATACAGCAACAAATAAATCCCTTGTACCCCATCCCCAAAAATCCCAATATACCCCATTAGCAGTGATACAATAGGTTAACATGCATTATGGGAGAACCAACCCTTTGAAATGGTGGTTCAGAGATCACTCTAATAACACCAATAATCTCACTCACCACCAGACTTGTCCTCACTGTGACCACCAACTTTAGCCAGGGGGGGAATTTGGAGACTATTTTGGTAATGAAAGTGGCGATGGTGTCCCCATAGTCTGGTTTATGGAACTCTGCTTCATTAAGACTGTCGACCAATATAATGTAGTCTTCTTCAGGCAGCCTGCGCTCTGAAGGGAGCAGAGAGAAGAAAATGAGGTTAAATCACATAAAGATACCAGGTACATTACATTAGCCTTGGAAAGAGCACATCATTCGGAAACAAAGAAGATGATATGATTTCATCTGAATCTTCTCATTGTTTTCCAGCCCAGGATATGTTGAGAGAAGAACTAACTGGTGATATTGATTATATTCTGCTGAAAGGGAACAGAGGCCACTGTTGTTTATTAGCTCAAAATAGGACATATCCATCATGTTTCACATAAACTTTCAATGCATCGCTGTGAGGGCTCATACACTCAGGCACAAGGGCTGTCCATTTTTTTTTCTTAACTGCTTAATAGTGATGGAGTAACCCAAACACTCCTCTGCTCCGACAGTGGAGTGCCTGGCCATAAAAACACATCAATCTAACTGACTGACTGTATCGTGAGAAGCTAAGGTGGCTAATACGACTGTAATATTCACATCCTCTCACAGTATTTTGTGACCTTGAAATCCAGTGGGATGCTAATGATTTACCGTGGTAAAAATAACTCTGTCTAACATCTAACATCTGTTTCACACTGTACACTGTTTCAAATCATTGACCTTAACTAGGGAATATAATCTATGGGCTCATCATGGAGTCATTAATAGGCTTTTTCACACAGGACTTGATAGCAGGCTCTCTAATTATGTAGTTAGGGAGAAGACCATTTTCCACCTTAAAACTCTTGCTCTTTTAAAAAGACTTGAATATGAATATTGTCTTTATGTGTGTGGATTCATTACCCTTGCGCAGGCTGGCTATGGGTTCCAGGATTCCCTTTCTGAAGGCAGCGATGGGGTCCTGAACGCAGGATCTCAGACTGAGAGTGTTTTGAAGGTGGGGCTCTTGTGCCAGCAGCTCCCTGTACGGGGCGAGCTGTGGGGCTCTGGCCAGCAGGGCGGCGACGCTGTGCACAAACTCTGGAACCAGGCAGGTGTAGGTGTTGTCCGCCTGACAGAAATGGTACGCCACCACCTGACAGAAGAAAGAGGCAGGTGAAAAACAAAACACAATTGCTTCAGATCCTCTAATGTTTTACTTTTAGAAGTACCTAGAGTGAATTACAAGAAAACTGGGGAGGCTGCTTTCTGTTTTTCCATTGGATCTTAGAACTGCAACCTCAATTGGAATTTTTTTAAGTAAATTAAAGACCTATCTTTTTAATTTGGCTCGTAATTTGGGGCAATTGTAATGTTTTACTAGTATCACTGTTCATGTTTTATTGTTCAATTATATAACTTTTTTTAATTTGTTTATACCTTGTTTTTAATTATGTTCCTCACTTGTTATTGTCATTTTCTATCATACTCTGTAAAGCACTTTGGGCTGCGTCAAGCTTGAAAGGTGCTATATAAATAAAGTTTATTATTATTATTATTAATCTGTTTATTTTACAAAAATATCTGTTCAGGTCTGAATAAAAGATGTGTAGTTGTTAGGGGTGCGGGTGGAGAAGTAGGACAAGAGGCTTTAACAGTGGGAAAATACAAGTCAGGAATACACTGGCCCATAACCACTTTAATGTGAAGTTGGTCTGAAGTGTCTATGAAAAGAAAATAGTTAAGCAATTGAGAAACATCTGAATGCTCTATAGGCCGCTTTGCATGATCTTTTAAAACATCAGTCAGTTTTATGACATGGATTTTCCCCTTGAGGCCAATTTGGGATTAGTTGTATGAGGCTACATCAAATTGAATTCCTCTTGCACTGCAGAGGCAACAACCACCTGAAATACTTTGATGCTGAAGAAAAAGTCTGAATCTGTTTAGTGTGAGGGTAAGGGGGGGGGGCTATTACTGCACAAAATCACATGGTGTTTCTTTCTGTTCAGAATACATTTTCAGTTTTTCTCCCAGGAGAAAAGGGGAATCTCTAAAACTGGTATCACTGACTGTGAAAACAATAAATTATAAATTAGATTATAGAGGATGTTGAGTCATAACATTTTCTCATGACGCTAAACAATAAGAGATTCACGCAACATATTACTGCAGAGTATCTATATAACACATTCAGTAAATAATTGGATTATTCGGTCTGCAAGCTGCATCGTAAATTAAGTCTGAGATATGAAACATATCATTTCTAATGAAAAATAGCAATTGTCTTTGTAGGAGATTAACAGTAATAATGTGCATTTTTGAAGGGGAAATATACACTTGAGAATGATAGTATTCACTCATGGCTTGATAGGGCCTTGACCTTATGTAGTCCACATATATAACGTTATCAATGATTTCACATTTGAGCGAACATCCTCACCATCACAAGTAGTCTGACTAGTTCCCATGGAAACTCTTATTGAGGCCAAGCTAGTAAATTTAGAAGCTTCCATGTCATCTTTGTGATGCAATCAGCAGCATGTTCTACATGTGCCCAAAAAGAGTGGAGAAAACCATGACCTGTAGATTGCAGCTCTTTAACACCGAACACGCTGATGTGTGTTTATCTCTTTCAATTGAACCCTCTTCAGTGTTTTGTGGAGGCTCGTAACAGTCATAGCTCCCAGAGTACAGTGTGTGATGCTGTTTGATATTACGCAGCTTTCAAATCTGCTACAGGAAACAAATCCAGGGCCATCAAATCAGATATTACAACAATCTTAAACTAGGGGCCTTCATACTACGTCAATAAAACATCTTGATAGGTTTTAACTGCCGGTGATTCAGCAGTCTGCTCAGCAACAGCATAAATGACACAAACCAAACAGAAGTGGGTTGTTGTGTGCGTGTGTGTGCGTGCGTGCGTGCGTGCGTGTGTGTGTGTGTGTGTGTGTGTTAACTGCTAATTTGTTTTTGATTACAAATATTCATATAAAATAGAAGGAAAACAATCTAATAAATCCTGCATTGTAATAATAAATGTCCAGGTTGATTTGGAGCCACTGGTTTATATTTCATGGAAGCCATTAAAACAAATTGTAACTTTTTAAACAAAACAGCTGAATTGTAATAACTATATTTGTATAACATTGAAGAAAATAGAAGGAGCCTTTAAATGCTGTAAAATGTCCAGTGTAGTTGTATAATGCTGCATTGATTTGCACTGTGTCACATGACATGTAAGCTATTTAAGAATTCAGACTTTTCAATAAAAGACAGCAAAATCTAATAAAGATCATTGTAAAAAATAGAAGAAGCCATAAAATCCAATAAAATAGGTATGTCCCCTTTGTCCAGTGTAGTTTCAATATCTGGTATGGATTGGGAGTAAATAGGTCACGTAAAAGCAATCAGACTTTTCAAGGTTACTTTTCATTAATATATTAATGACAAATTAAAGATAAACTAAAACCCAGAGTATCATCTAGTGTATTTTGGTTTTGTGTCATTTAATTGGTAATGTATTGATGCTCCCCGAGTAAAACCCTGTGGTTAAGAGTGAAAGCCTGAATGTGAGCTAACCATCCTCTGACTGCAGTCTAGTCAGTGAACTACAGAGATGCTGTTTGAGCGATTTTCATAGAGCTAGGTCAGCTGTTCCCCTCCGTTTCTTGTGTTTATGCTAAGCTTAGCTAACTCCTGGCTCCAGCTTCATATTAAGTCACCAGACATGAGAGTGTGATTGATCCTGTCATGTTGCTCTTTGCAAGTCACAAATATGCCCATTTTCTTTAATCCTAAACAACTTCTTTTAAGTCTGATCTGTTATTGAGGGTCCTCGCATATACATACAAACACGTGTGTGCATGTGTGTTTTGAGGTACCTTGGCAGCCAGGCATCTGACAGCCTCTTTCCTCTGTGCTGTAATATCGCTTGTTCCTGCAACAGCACTCTGGTTGGGCTGGGAGTCAGCTGGCGGCTGTTTGGAGACTGCTTTTCCCTGCTTATCCCCACCTGAACAGTGCACAAGGCAACAACAACAACAAACGCAAAGCTGCCATTTATACTCGTTAGATGAAGTCTCTGGTGTAAGCACAGGAATGCCAGGAGTGAAGTAGAAACACAATTAAACTGCTGCAATTAATTAGTCCATCTGTAAGCAAGACTAGCAACCACGACATTAAGCAAAACCACATTAGCTGTCAGCAAAAGACTGTTTGTTTCAGAGAATGCAGACAAATATGTCTGGATTCCTGCACACTGCATGCTATGCACTCAGTGGAATTTAAATCAAAATGACAACATGAAGTGCAGATATCGATGAATAATGCAATGATGGTGAAAAATGAATGGCACAGTATTATTTTTGGACACTTTAGTTTTGCTTCTTCTGCTCTACTTTTACTTCAGTCTTCAATCTTAACATTGGCTACTCTTGTACTACAGGAAGAAGATAATATAGAAAGACATGCATTTGTTATTTGTTTAACTCCAGGTGTATGTTAAGGTATGTTAGATCTAGTTGTATGAGTTTTTGTTCTCCTTTTTTGCAAGTTTGCAAGTTTTCAGTGCCACTCATGATAAGAAAAAAACAACAATCTCCATCTCCTTACACAACTGCAATCAGCAGAGGAACCTCGGGGGAGAACTTGAAGAAGATTGCGTGACCCAGTTACGAACTCCTTCCCAAAAGTGATGTTTCCTCCAATATCTAACAAGAATCTGACGTTACTGGAGCATACTTGAGAATGTATGAATTTAACTCTTGGCGTTCCTCTGTGTTCTTACACTGAGATACAAAACACAAATGACATGGCACGGGATAAAACTGGAAGTCTTACATTTGGGGGAGGAGCTGGGGCTGTGAGGGATGCTGGGACCTCCCTGTGGTGTTCGCTTCCCATGGCAGCAAAGCGTCACCAGCCGCCAGATGATAGCTGTCTTCCCGGATCCTGCGTTACCCACAATGACAGCCCCACGTCCCTCACAGCTGCTCGTCTTTCTCAGGACCTCCTCCAGACGTGTGAAGAGCCAATCCCGGCCAACAAAAGGTGTCTCTGCGGTGATGCCGGGGACTTCAAACAGCAGCGGTTTGAGCATGATGTCAGCTTGTTTGAATGGCACCAATCTCCCTGCACAGAGAGAGTTAAAGCATTGTAAGGATGGATATGTGATTTTGAGCAGTGACATTTGGTAGGGGCTTACATCCTCTGCATGGGTTTACAGATGTTTCTGCACCATGCTATATTTACACACCAATATATCCCAGGGCTAAGCCGTGAAATACCTTTGGAGTCATCATTTGTGCGTCCAGCTGTGTTGTGTTTGCGGACGGAGCTCCTGTGTCCAGCGGCCCTTTGGTTGTCCAGGAAACTCAAATCTTCCAATCGAGTGGAGCTGGTTGCTGTAAAAGAGAGCAGGTGGTGAATTGATTGAAAGCATGAGAATGATGCAGGGAATGTGCAGAGATACACATACAAACCACACAAGTGTCAAATCCATTGCTTGTGTCAATTATTGTATCCATGGAGACGTGAGACATAAACAGGAGTTGCTCTCAATGCTCAATGACCTTGAACGGAGGAGCGAGAGGAAAATAAAAGAAAATAACTCATCTCCCATCCTGTAATCTCAAACTAACCACCGAATGTTTCATTCTGTCAGGACAGCATATTTGTGATGGAAAAACATCACTGGCTGTAATGCAAGTACTGTATGTATCCCCTCAATCACAGGATAACAAGCTTCAACGACAAAATACACCACTTAAAAGCCAACATGATAAATAAAATAAAGATTGTTGTACAAAAATGCAAGAAACAAAAAAGACTCCCACATTTCCCTATCCATCCACCCACAGAGAGACCTGCAGGTCAGCCAGCCTCACTTTCTGCAGCTCTCAAGACATTTAGCAGAGTCTTCAGTCCAGGATGTTGTGAAGAATAACCAAATAGCCTTTCTTTAATGTGTTATTTACCATAATAATCCATCATTAAACAAATGAATCGATTCCTTCTTTTACATAATATTAATTATGCAACAAAACATTCATACAAACACATAAAAAGGCATGTGCACTGAAATGTAATCCAGTACAATAATCTTGCGATCTATTCTCTGTAAAACCTTTGTAATGTTGACACTGTGTCAGAGAGGTGTTTATTCTACTCTTCTGTCACATTTGAGCCTGTGGCTTCTGTTAGTTTTATATTGGATTGTACTGTATTGTTTTTTTGAAAAATATTCCTAAATATAGCATCACCTCAACTAACAATCTAAAAACAATTCATGGACCATTTATTACAAAAGAGGTATAGCAATCTCGACAAAACTTGACATTTAAAGACTGGCTGAATTTATTTCAGGGATTTTAATTGCATGCATTACAATATTTTATTTTGCAGTTTGATTGAGATCGAGGCTCCTGCAATTACAATTCATTGTTAGTTAACTGCGCAGCTAAGGAACAGGTGACAAGAAAGAAAGGTGAAGAAGCTGTTCTAGTCTTGTCTTTTTCTGTCAAATGTCCGAGTGGTTTATGAATCCAGGCATTGCATTTAACAAGTTAACTAGGTTACAGTCAATGCGAACGGAAGTCTCTGTTGTTCTTGGATTTTAATTACATTGGTTTTCTGAATAATTAGGTTTGCTCCAATACATACTATTGGGTCCTGTGTGTGAGGCAAATTGTTCATCCAATAGTAAATAGCAAAAGTATTAAAACACATAGAATTAATAACTGAAAGCAATGCATGGAAACGGAGCCTAACTAATAGTTTTAAATGGCAAGTCACAAACTGGTCCATTTCATTCATTGCTGTAATATATATAGAAAATCCTATGTCAAATCTGAAAATCTGGCATTACTGCTGCCTCTAATCCCTTTAGAGTGGTATACAAAAAAAGGTCTGAGTCACTTTGCACTCATCTTTAAAATACTACCAGTCAAACAGACAGTAGACCAGAAGATGCAGACCCTGGACAGATGATGACCCCACTCATCTATAATCAGGTACGGTACATGGTAAATGCTTTTATTGGGGATCTCAAAGCATGTGTAAGGGTGCTGCAACACATCTCTTAGCTGTTACGAGCTTTACAACAGAAATTGCGGTCACAGCCGGAAGATGCTGGCCAGAGACGTCCTTAAGCATCTTTCGTCATGACAAATAATCAAATCACTCCACACTGAAACGTCAGCCACACATCACGAAACGTGTTTACGCTCTCTTAACTCGCATCTCATTCTCCCTGGTCTAAATAAGGAAGATGGTTCAGTATTACACTATGTGGTGAATGACACTGGCTTTTTCACGATTCTGTGGTACATGCAGTTCCACCAGCCGTTCAACACTTTGGCAGATCCGATCATAGTCTGATACATGTAGCATCCCTGCGTGTGTCCATCCTCCTGCAGCAGAGTGACAGAGTGGTGTCAAGCTACTGAGGCCATATAATAATTCACAGGGCTTTTAAGAGCACATGAAACCAGCTCTGTGGCGTTCAGTGGACGATGAAGGGCTCCCAGACACTAGAAAAATCAATTAGAGCGTGACCAGTGCTATTATAATTAAAAAATAAATTAGGGACAGGCGAAAATTACAATATACACACACAGTAACAACATGCAGGACACACAACAAATGACCACAGTTTTAGAGCTGAAGTGGAGAGTAGAGGATTGAAACAACATCCACAGCGAGATGACGAGGAACAGTCTGCAGGAGAATAGTGTGAAGGAGGTGTAGAGTGGGATGAGAAAGCTTGCTGGCTAAAGACAGCCAGGCCAAATGGCTGAGTGGACCAAGGATATGAAAGAGTTCGAACATGTTTTCAGCTACTTTGACACGAGAACAGCTCATCTCTCCTCACTTGACAGCCTGACGAGACCCTGCACCACAAACAGTCCATCACTCACCGCCTGCCTTTATGTTCATTGCTGATGACACTGTGGTTGATTACCCTCCAACCCCTGTTGATCATTCAACACTTTAAAGGTCAGCTCTGCAGCCCCAGCCAAAGCCCCCAGCATGGCTGATAGTACAGCCGCTCATGAGCAACTGGTTCAACACAACCTTTTCAACCTTAATTGACAACATTTTGGGAAATTGCCTTTTTCGTTTACGCAGTAAGTTAGATGATATGATTGATATCCCTCGTATGCAAGTCCATTATATATAAAGCTACAGCTAGTATCCGGTGAGCTTAGCCCAGAACATCAACTGACAGAGGATTAAATACACTGAACAAAAATATAAATGCAACACTTTTGTTTTTGCTCCCATTTTTCATGAGATGAACTCAAAGATCTAAAACATTTTCTATATACACAAAATAACCATTTCTCTCAAATATTGTTCACAAATCTGAACAAATCTGTGATAGTGAGCACTTCTCCTTTGCCGAGATAATCCATCCCACCTCACAGGTGTGGCATATCAAGAGGCTGATTAGACAGCATGATTATTGCACAGGTGTGCCTTAGGCTGGCCACAATAAAAGGCCACTCTAAAAATGTTCAGTTTTATCACACAGCACAATGCCACAGATGTCGCAAGTTTTGAGGGAGCGTGCAATTGGCATGCTGACAGCAGGAATGTCCACCAGAGCTGTTGCCCGTGAATTGAATGTTCATTTCTCTACCATAAGCCGTCTCCAAAGGCGTTTCAGAGAATTTGGCAGTACATCCAACCGGCCTCACAACCGCAGACCACGTGTAACCACACCAGCCCAGGACCTCCACATCCAGCATGTTCACCTCCAAGATCGTCTGAGACCAGCCACTCGGACAGCTGCTGCAACAATCGATTTGCATAACCAAAGAATTTCTGCACAAACTGTCAGAAACCGTCTCAGGGAAGCTCATCTGCATGCTCGTCGTCCTCATCGGGGTCTCGACCTGACTCCGGTTCGTCGTCGTAACCGCCTTGAGTGGGCAAATGCTCACATTCGATGGCGTCTGGCGCGTTGGAGAGGTGTTCTCTTCACGGATGAATCCCGGTTTTCACTGTTCAGGGCAGATGGCAGACAGTGTGTGTGGCGTCGTGTGGGTGAGCGGTTTTCTGATGTCAATGTTGTGAATCGAGTGGCCCATGGTGGTGGTGGGGTTATGGTATAGGCAGGCGTATGTTATGGACGACGAACACAGGTGCATTTTATTGATGGCATTGTGAATGCACAGAGATACCGTGACGAGATCCTGAGGCCCATTGTTGTGCCATTCATCCACGACCATCACCTCATGTTGCAGCATGATAATGCACAGCCCCATGTTGCAAGGATCTGTACACAATTCCTGGAGGCTGAAAACATCCCAGTTCTTGCATGGCCAGCATACTCACCGGACATGTCACCCATTGAGCATGTTTGGGATGCTCTGGATCGGCGTATACGACAGCGTGTTCCAGTTCCTGCCAATATCCAGCAACTTCGCACAGCCATTGAAGAGGAGTGGAAAGAACTCATTATACCCTACTGTCCTACTAGGGCATTGCGTTCCAAGAATGCAGGGTTGTTGGTTGTTCCTAGAGTCTCTAAAAGTACAATGGGAGCCAGAGCCTTTTCTTATCAAGCTCCACATTTGTGGAATCAGCTTCCAGTTTGTGTTCGGGCGGCAGACACCCTATCCGTTTTTAAGAGTGCGCTTAAGACCTTCCTTTTTGATAAAGCTTATAGTTAGGGCTGATTAGATTCAGCCCCTAGTTTTGCTGATATAGGCTTAGTTTGTCGGGGGACATCTTACTTCTTCCTTCTCTCTGTCTATACCTGTGTACTCTCATGTTCCGATTAACCCAGCTTCCACAAATTTCTTTATTTTTGGTGTCTATATATGCCGGGATCCGGAGTCATGGATGATCCTGCGCTCCTGTGTCCTGGATCGCGAGCCCAAGGAGATGTGTTGCACTGCGTGAGGCAAATGGTGGTCACACCAGATACTGACTGGTTTTCAGACCCCCCCAGACCCCCCAATAAAGCAAAACTGCACGTTTCAGAGTGGCCTTTTATTGTGGCCATTCTAAGGCACACCTGTGCAATAATCATGCTGTCTAATCAGCATCTTGATATGCCACACCTGTGAGGTGGGATGGATTATCTCGGCAAAGGAGAAGTGCTCACTATCACAGATTTTTTCAGATTTGTGAACAATATTTGAGAGAAATGGTTATTTTGTGTATATAGAAAATGTTTTAGATCTTTGAGTTCATCTCATGAAAAATGGGAGCAAAAACAAAAGTGTTGCATTTATATTTTTGTTCAGTGTAGCTAGCCTGCCTCTGTCCAAAGGTAACAAAATCCAACAATTCACCATTTTATTTGAGGTTATGTGCCAGACTTTATTTTGGTTGGGACCAGCAAATAATTCACATCAACAAATTGCCTTTTAGTATGGATTCAAACACAATGCAATTAGTTTAATAATGAGCTTTGGAGGTGCTAGGCAGATCCTTTGACACTTGGCCTTGACTGGTTGCTGGCTGTAGACATATATTTAATGAATAGATTAAAATATGGTATCAATGCACTCATCTTTATCTTCTGCAGAAACAAAAAAAAGGATATTTTCCAAATTGTATAAGTATTTTTAACTTTGATAAATATCGGGGAAAGAATGCCCCAGCGCCCTTATAGGCGTTTGGCACTAGGCCTGGCTCATAATAAACGAGGCTGCTACAACATTATGGTAGATCATGAAAAGACTCTATCTAATTTGAATACCAGGAAACCATAATGAAAGGATAGACAACACTAAAGATTATATCTGTAGTTGATGCATCTTCAGCCTCTGACTTGTCCAAAAAGACAACAAAGTGCTTTTGGCACTCTTTCTGCTGACAGCCATCATACTGCACAATGCTTCCTGCCAAAAAAGCCCCAGTCAAGGCACGCTAGGGGGCTGATGAAGCAGGTAACGTCTATTGACTCTGCAAAGTGTCTTGGATTCATTTACATATTCCTGTGCTTGCAACAATCAGCATTTATCTCATAACATTTTGCAATTATGAGCTGCTTTCCAAATCCATTCCATAAAGTGTGATCGTGAGGCTGCTTGATGATAACAGACAGTAAGGAACAGATTGATAGTGTCTATTCTAGACTTTGAAATATGCACTGACTAATAGCAGAATTAAACCTGATCATCTGCAAATCTAAATAACTGGCTTAACTCAGATTGTAATCAACATATTCTGTTTTTAAATGTATTTTGATATTCTTTGTTAATGTTGCTGTTTGGCAAACACTTACCATTGTATTGACTTAGTCTACAATTTCATTACATATCATATATCATCATTTCTACGATAATCTTAAACTTTGAGTGTTCGAGCATATCTATAAAGGCCTCAATTTATTATGTTCTTATCTTTAGCCTGTTTTCGTTTTTTGTAGCCTGTCAATATTTCTGCTACAACAAACAAATGTTCCTTCCGAGAAAAACGAAATAGTCATTCTTCTCCTCAAATGCATATCATATATTATATGTAAACCCTTAATGTATGATCTGATCTGGCATGAATGTGGAGTACATTCTAGCTGCTACAGTGCTATCTGGCGCACTTCATTTTTATTCTGAATTTCATCAAAAGGTGCCTAAATGAAAGCACCAGCTGACAGAAGAAACTGGCAGGCGTTACGGTGAATCCACTCCTTAGGGAATCTCTGCTTTTTCTCCCACCACAAATGAACTGACATCTAGAGGAAGAAAAAAAGCCTTGTGCACCAGCAAAGATCGTGACTGGAGAGGGAGGGAGGATTTTATGACAACTGGAGGCCTCCCAGGACATTTAACTGGTACTGCTCACTGTGTGTGTATCCAGCCTCAGTGGTAAGTAGAGCACCAACACACGATGCAATGAAGTTTAGTTCTGCATCACAGAGATCTCTCAAATTATGCTTTCTCTGCTTTACCCGGATAAATAGTTGGAACATTTCAAGTCTCACGTCAATTCAATCAATATGCCATTCAGTCAATATATGAATCCATTAATTAATCACCCGGGTAACAGCTGTCACATTCAGACACTCATTAAGCTGCTTCATATACAAAATAATTGAAGCTTCAGCAGCTCATTTACTAGCTCACTCATTAACACATTTTGTATTGTTTGTTTAATCTGTACCAAAATAGAAGTGTAAATACGACTTGTGGTTTTACAAGGGGTTATGTGTGGGACTATTTCTTGGCGGGAGTGGTGACTTCCTGGATTCTCAGCTGTTGACTGGCAACCTCAAGGTGACGGCAAGAATCCAGAAAATATAACATGTTGATTGGTTAACTTCAGAGGATTTTCATCCCTTTGGAGAGATGCTAAGCTAAGCTAACGGGTGTCTGGCTACAGGTAAATTAATAGTAGTAATGAGTTTCTTCTAGCACGAAAGTGAATAAAAGTGTATTTCTCAAAATGTCAGAAATATTCCATATATTTCCCGATAACAAAGTGAACATTAAAGAGGTGAACCAACCTGCCACAGAGTTTGGACGTGGCATCACAAGGGAGGAAGTGCACTGTATGTGGTGCTGTGGGAGGGGTCTTTTCGGTGCTGGTGGAGTCCTGGGCTCTGTGATGTCGGTTCTAGGTAAGGCCTCATCTGGTCTGGGGGTCAGATTGTCCCTGGTTGGCCCGGGATGGCGGTCCTCGCTTGCATGGCCCATTACACCAGCACCGCCCCCCGGGCCTTCTTCCTTAGTCAGACGTTCACTGAATGGGCTGCGCTCCTCATTCTCAGAGGAACTAGTGTTGGTTGCTGAGCCGCAAGAAAATATGAGTTAAGTGGTGCAGCTATAAATATAAATCATACTTTTAAAGAAGAACATAATGCAGGCAATCAATAACTTGCATTTAACTATCAGTTCAAATTGACTAAGGCTTCCAAATGTAAGCATTGCCTTCCAGTGTAACATAACATTTACCCAATCAACAATAAATAACACCAACTGTTTTATCAGCCACTCAAAACTCATCAATCAACGAGTTTTACTGTACTTGATGCGCCCTTTGCAGTTTTATGTTCAACTATAAATACAAACTCTATTTAAGGAGAAAAAGTGTCCTATTTTAAGAGAATCAGACCCACAAGCAACAAAGACAGCAGTGTCCCAGTTTTGACAAGAGGGAGCTGAAGCCTTGAGGCTGAAGCGGCACATGCGGCGTAGATAAACTAGCTGTTGGGTAGGGGTACACATTTGAGGAGGACTTAAAACCAGCTGATGATGCATCTAACTTTCTAACAACGTATAGGTGTGGCACTTCTGTTTTTTCTGAAAAATTAAGCAGTTCCACCCGCAGTCAAATAGGCTGTTCATGTTTTTTAGTACGCTTGTTTTTTACTTCGAGTAATACATGACTAGGCTAATGCTTCACCTAGTCTAGTGGAACAAAACAATCTGAACTCACAAATTGTGGATAGACATCTTTTGAAATTCTGGCCAGGATTTCCAACAGATACACAGCAGAAACTCTCACCTATGATTCCACTATCCTTGCTCCCTAGGGTGGAGGTAGGGCTTTGAGAAGGAGGCCCAGGGCTGCTCCCAGCGAGGGGACCAGGGCCATGGCTGGGCACAGAGCTGGAGAGGGTCCCACTGGGGCTGGTGCTCGTGCTGCAGTGAGTTGAAGGTAAGGATAAAGGCTGGGACAAAAGCTGGCCTCCAGCACTGGTGCTCAGGGTGGAGGAGGGGCTCTCGGAGCAGGGGGAGGTGGTGCTGCAGGTGAGAGTGGAGCTGGGGCTCCCCCCCTGAGCAGAGGAATCACACTGGGAAGAGAAGAGCATCAAGGAGGTTAAAGAGACATAACATTAAGATATGTGGAAAATCACAAGGAGAGACTTAACCTGAAAGAAAAGAAACATGCCTAAGCTACATGTTATGTTATATTTAAAGTGTAGTAAACCACAGTGCTTTTGCCTTTTGTAGCACTCCACTCTGCATCTCTGTGTTTGCCTTTATGCTCTCTGTTTTGTGTGCCTGAGTTGTTTTTGTGTGTGCACGCAGATGGGAAATGAAAGTATAATTCCAGTTATTTTCATCTTTGCTGTCATTTTCCCAACTTGTTCACAACGACAGCTGTGTTCAAAACTAAATCACTTGCATTTATAATTTAATTTTAGAGTCACTGTGCACACAATCTGCTGTTGCACACAAGGCTGATTGCACACAGATTACATGAAATGTAAACATTGTTCATAGGCGAAAGGATGTCCTTTTACCTAGGAAAAATCCAATGCACACAGCATCAGTCTGCCTGAAAGAGGAAACTTGTTTAATTATAAATCTAGAACTGTAAAGAAAATGAGAAAGCAGTGTCAGTGTGTGTGGGTGTCACATAGCAACTTGGAGCAACTGCATGTTAAGCCCTATAGTAAAGCAAAATACACAAGTGTTTTTTTTACACAATAATTCCGATCGGAGCTCATCTGAGATTGTTGAAGCAGTATACAAGACCCATTCTAGCTGTATATCATATATTGATGAGAAGCTTTTTAGTCTGCTTATTTTGAGTGAAGAGATACATTAACGGCACATATAAGTACAATATATTAAAACCTACCATGCAACAAATCGTAGTTTTTTTCCCCTCACAAATATTGTAATAGTATTTATCACTGTTCTTTGAGAATACTTTCAATGTACTGCTAACATTACATGTATTAATGTGTGTGGCCTTTAAACAATAACGACAGCAGCAAAAGCGCCATGTGAAATGTTCAGAAAATGTAATCATAATCATAAGAAAAATGTGGTTAATAAATAGAAATATTTCGTTAGAATAAAAGTGTTTTTGTACTCCTTTTTTATAACCCTTGAAGTTTGATGACATGCATTTCAGGTCCCCTCATTACTGATGCAACATTTCTGCAACACAGAGACAGTGGGGAGAACAGGCAGCAGAGTTGAAACAGCTCACTGTTATTCCCTTTATACCAGAGCCTCATCTATCTTAGCCAGGACAACCCACATTCCTCATATGAGCCTCGCTATCTCTGTAAAACTGACTGAATCTGGAGCTCAGGTGGTGGAATGAGGCTGAGAAAATGGGCCAAGGCTGAGCAAAGCAAAGCCATAGAGATGGAAAGGCACATATAATAACAAAGGGGTTAAAGTGATAGGGCATTGAGTAGAGAAAGGGAGCCCTGCGTTAGCCTAGCAACACGAATAATATTAGTGTTGTTATATCTATGTTTCAAAAGGGGATTTGAGTGGTCAAATCTCACGCGATATTCATCACCATGTTTTCTTGCACTCAACTAAATTATAAATGACAATCAACTTATCTTAAATAAGTCAGGTTTAAATATTTAAAGAAGAAATTAAGATCCTGAAGGAAATCTTAACGTAAAAAGGTGATATAACAAACCATTAATTGCCTCTTTTTTTTTTAGCAAAGGGGCCAGTGAATCTATATGCAGCCGTACCTTCTTTTCCCTCCTGTCCTCCATAGGAGAGCTAACAGTGCCAGGCGTTGCTTCTCCCAATAAGAAGCATAGTCTGGTCATCAGTTCCTGGGTAGAAAGGGAGGAGCCCAGCTGGGGCTCCACGTGGAGGTCTGAAAAAACATACACATTCAGGACACACCGATTAACAAGCAAATGGAAACATGGCAGGCCAGAGGTAATCGTCATCTAACTGACGCTCTCATTTCAGCTCAGCACGCTTGTGAGGTTCCCTCCCAGCTGCATCGCCAGTGATAAATGTATGCATCCACAGGTCAGCACAGTCCCAGCTGCCCTGATTGAGAATGCACAGACAGTGACTTTCCAGTCCCCCTGGTTGAGGCAGCAGCATGAGGTTGTGTGAGGTTGTGAGGTTGCCTGTGCACACGCCTGCCAGGTGCTCTCGGTTAAGAGACGGGTTGTGAATTTCAATGAGCTTGGTGTCGACACTCCAGAGCAGAAAGGAGTGCCTTGGCTCTGCCTCCTCTGTTACTCCAGGAGAGATCGACTGACACAGACCATGTGCTGCATTCATTTATCACTGTTTAAGGCTCCCTGGTGCTGCTTGACCTCCAACCCCGGCTACTCATGGTCCCTGTCACCTCTGCAGAGAAAGGCTTGAACAGATTTCACATCTCTGTGGTTTAACCAGCTGAGCAGCACAGTCCTTCGTTCTCACACCTATGCACCGTTATCAGCTGAATAACATGCATATTGAGTAGGCATATAAACAGGATGACAGGACATCACGGATTACAGCAACAGCTCACTCCTCCTCACAAACATCTATGCGTTTAGACATCACATTCATTTCACACTCCCTCCCCTGAGTCTTCATTATTCTGTCATGGTGCCTAACTAACTGTGTTTAAAAAGTATACTGCATCACATCACTCTTTCATTGAACCCAAAGGTGTTTAAACCCTGAGAGGATCAAGGTGAGCTTGGTAAATTGTGTTTCATGAAGTGCCCCAGTTCTAGCCTTCAATACTCTTTTCACTTCACAGCTTGAAAAGCTGCTGAACACTTGGGTAGGAAGGGTGGATGTGTATTTCAGAGAGGGGGAGGAGAGACAACTTTGCATTTAGTCAGCAGAGCACCGAGACCCAATCTGGAGTAACATGAGGACACACTGAATGTCCAGTACAATTCATCAAACCACCCAGCAGTTGCCATTGGAAACGGGAAGCTGAGAGGTGCCTGGCAACCGGGATAGAAGATGCCTCATAAAATGTATTCAGCCTAAGGGTAACCCTCTGGTCAATAACATAAAGAACGCCGGTTGGATGTGGGTATTTATGCCCCAATTGCTTTGATAACCATACAAACCGCATGCAAAGAAGTCAGGACAAAACTGTAATGAAACAAATCCACTCATTCAAAAACACTGATGATTACACCTTAAAAGGAAAACTTAATGCATAGCCTTTTATGTGTAATTAAAACACAAACTCAAACTTCAATTGCATATTAACAATCACTCACCTACAGCCAATTCATCCTCATTCAGCTTCCCCAATCAATACCTGGAAAAAACCCGACACGATGCTACACACACTCCCACACACTCCGTGCTCACCTCTCTGGTCTGTCCTGCCACGGCACGAGGCAAAGACAAGGGGATCTCTCGTGTTGGAAGAGCCATCCACATACTCTCGCTGCCTTACCCGTCCTTCGGCCACAGCGAAGAGGAACAGCGAGAGGGAGGGAGAGCACGGTGGGAGAGAGGGAGGGATAGAGGGTGGAGATAAGGAGGGATATGAAAGAAAGTGAGGGAGAGTAAGGCAAGAGGGAGAGAGGAGAGAGAGAGGGAGAGAGAGAGAGATTAAGCCTCCCCAGATGAGATCTGTGGTGCAGAATTTGAATTGTGTCCCAGGAGTTTAAGGCAGTATGTACAGAGTGCGAGCCATGCATGCAAGCATTACAATATTCACTGTACCGTGGGCGTTTATCTATAATATATTAGCACTGCTAATGTCTGTGTGTGCGTGTTTTTCTGTGTGTTTGTGTGATGGCAGGGACAGTGGTGCACTCATATTGAGGTGTGTCTCAATTTATGCAACAACATCTGAGGGTTTTTGAAAACGCAGATTCTTTAGGACTGGAGATAATTCAGAGATGAGATGTTGGCGAACACTAAAATGTGCTGACATTTATACTCAAGGTTATTTGGTGTTTGAACCTCACATGTGGATAGACTCTGGAACACTGTTCAATAAACAGTTTAATATTTGATTTTGCATGACCAAAGAAGACATAAAGGCCATGACAGTGTATCATTTCCCTCGTCATGACCGTTCAGTGTACTAGGAAAAACAAGGCAGTGCTGCATGCAATGAAAATGTAACAGCACCTTCTTCTGAGTGGCTGTACTCGCTGCAGGATACTGCCACCTTGTGCTGCTTTCAACGTAAGGCAAACAACGCATACATGGCTTTTTCATTGAAACATTTGAAATGGAAGCTTTAAATATTTAAAATCTCACAGAACTTATAGGGGAAATAATGTTAAAATAGAATAATAGTATTCATTATATTTCTATTGCCATAAACAAACTATATCTGTTACTGCTTGTTTAAACAGTGGGTGACATCTTTGGAATCTCAACAGTTTTAACATCATAAAATACACTACAGGAATTTGCCCATGTATTTAAAAAGTGTTATTTTGATTCAATAATTAAGTATTTATGAGACAGTATACATCGTAGAATATGCTTAATCGTAGAATATGCTTAATCTTCAATTCGGTCTGTATGTGTTACATTAATGCACGTCTTGGGGACTATATTCTTTACACTGTATACTTAATAATTCATTCTATTAACCATTGCACATCCTTGTTTGCACATTTCTGTGCAAACAAACACTTCCAAAACCACACAACTCATTCATTTGAAATCAGATTTATTGTATATATTTTTTGCAGTGTCTTTTTCTATTTGTTTTATAAATATGTTTCTATTTTCTTTTTCCGGTTCTTGACTATTTATACTTGGTTGAATTATTATAATTTGTTTCTGCTTCTATGTTTATGTTTGACAAAAGAAAAGTCCTTGTTTGTGGTAATGAACAGATATTAATCCTGATTATTGTAGAAGACACCATAAAATCAAACGAGAAAATGTGTCCTCCACTCAAACAGAAAACATGTTTAACCTTAACTGATTTAAGGTATATTTTGAAACCTGCCACTCAATTGTCTTTAAATTGTCTTTAAGAAATAAATATGGTGTAAGAAAAAATCTATATCCATAAAAAAGAAAAGAAAAAGCTTAGGAACCTGAGTTTTAATTTAACATATTTTGTCAAAAACGTTGTCTTTTTTGTGACTAAAGAATATTGTATTCATAGTAGAGCCAAATTAATATAATATCTCAAAATCAACCTACCTAATTGGGGTTGCTTGCCTTAAGTTATCTTGTTCAATCATTTACTCTGACAATCTGTCACATGTCCCAGGCCCTGGGGGCAGAGATGGGATGCTGTTGCATTTGCTGTCACATGTATGGAACAGCTGAATGCACAGAAGCTCTCTGCTAATCAAGGCGAGCCCATGAAAGCATTCTGCTTTCTTTGCAGCTATTCCCTGATGCATGGCTTCTTGCTGTTCCCAGTTTCTCATAGTGACACTGTGCTTTATGTGTATTATTGTTATTCAATTTAACTCACCTGGGAACTTCATGCACGAGTGGGAGGGAACTATGTCGGCCTGTCGAGGGAGGAGAGGGGAGGACGGTAAGGAAATGGACGCTCCCTTGGTCAGTCTCCTCAGTTTTACCGGGTCAGTGGCATGATCCTTGACATGTGTGGCACGCCCACGACTACCCTTCTGCAAAGTGCTGTGAGTGTACACTTCACTTCCTATATGGAGAAGATAGGAGTGTGTAGGGAAAATATAAAGGGGGACATATGTTGCAGTGGCTGTACAACAGATGAACATATTGCAGAGAAAGAAGAGCAACATATGCATCGTATAATGCAGCATAGAGCAAACCTATCTTGTCTCAGGGGAATATTACTGATTGATGTAATGGAACGATTTTAATGCGAGAACATCCATTTAAAGAAACCAAACCAAACCTAATAAAGAGCCGACGCTTATTGTTTTTTCATACAATATTTAAATCATTTTCATACTTTGTCCGTCATGGAGCCTCATTATGTCCACTTATAATGGTTATACCAGATAACAGTAGTTCACTGTGGAAAAATGATCTCTCTTATGTCTGTTTTTGCCGTTATTACCATGAGAAAAACAAGAACTCGGAATGTCCACTACTTAATATTAAAATGCCACATGATATGCTCTTGCATAATTCCTAAATGTGAAGAAGGATCAGAGCCATGAAACATTTAATGTTACACTTTTAAGAAGAAGCGAGATCTCTGGGCAAATGATCAGAGCCATTCCAATGTACTGTAAACATACTATATCATTTTTAATGAGACTGACACAGTTCTCTATCTTCCTCTCAGTTCTTGGTACCCAGAGCAGCACATTATCAAATATTAATGGGCAACATGGTTGCTCTAATACTGAGCTCTACTTATGTTTATCTATCTCCACTGCGCAGTCTGATATCTCCTCTGAACTGCAGCAGGTTGACAGATCTCTCTGTGAAAACATCCTGCTCCTGTTAAACAGCTAAATGTTGTTCAGCAAAACTCAGTTCAGTTCACATTTAACTGAGAATACAACTAAACGTTCAGTTTAGTTACAACAAATACATCACATTTATATCAAGTACGTAGATTTGTTTCAGACATTTGAAGCCTATCACAAATTGTTGTAACATTCTGTGTGTTTTTAGTAGGTCAGGATGTTTGCCTAA
Source organism: Gymnodraco acuticeps (assembly GCF_902827175.1). Taxonomy (NCBI): domain Eukaryota; kingdom Metazoa; phylum Chordata; class Actinopteri; order Perciformes; family Bathydraconidae; genus Gymnodraco; species Gymnodraco acuticeps. Next base: position 9,046,130 of record NW_022990271.1, read on the forward strand.
CCCCCACCCCAACTTCTTCTGACACACTTTAAATGCAAGCAGTGGGACACTGTGTTAAGGACAGCACACACTGATGAATTAGGCTAATTGAAATGGCTCTACTTAAACCACCCAAGAGAAGAGATCCTGAATATTGCCATCAAATAATGCAAGACGTTGTGCGTACAACATTAGACAGAGCCCAAATGCGCAATGTTGTCTTTTATTTAGTATTGTTACAGAGGGTGGTTTCAGTGTGTATGCTCTTACCTGGATGTCTTTGGTTCTTTTTCTCTCCTCGTTTTCCTCCTCCCTCTCTCTTGTTTCCAAACACTGCTCTGAACATACTGCTGCTTCACTGTCTAATGCCTGTGGTAAATTAAACAAAACGTACATTTGAATTAGGATTTCAGGCAACATTACCCTCAATGTTAGCTGTTAATTCAACAGCTGCAGAAGAAACAGATTGAATTGTTGGTTTATGAGATGATCTAACTATTTAGTCTTTAACAATGAGCAATTTATTCGAAGTTAATCACTAGTGAAGATAGGGGTGGTCAAACATAAAAACTGATGACTTGAAAACAAAGCCTTAATTTACCTGCTCTTAAGTCTTCTTTAAAGCTTGCTATCTTCACATAAATCCACAGGAGACTGATGGAGGACCAGTTAAACTCGCGGAGTCCAATTAAGCAGTGCTGCACCGTCAACTCACAGTGTTGGAGGAAGAGTCGAGCACGCGCTTCGTGCACGTGCGTTTATGTTCCACATCTGACGTATCATCGGCAATGATTTAATGTTTTTAATTTAATCCATTTCGTTCTTTTGGCCTAATTTACGTACAGTATGTATTTTTCATAAGTATCTTCATTAGTGTATTATTTACTTAAAACTGCTGCTGAAAACACCACAAACAAAAACAATATTAATAATATAATAATATATTTTTTTTAAACTAAGATTATCATGAAAGGGTGTAAAACCGACTTTAAAGGAAAGTTTACACAGATGCTGAATTCTGCTTCGTTTCGTTACGAAGGAAAATAACGATGAATTGCCCAATTAAAAAACGTTTTCTTTTGTATAATGTTCTTAAAACAACCGTGCTACAACAAGCCTTATATCAAAAATGAATAGCATCCAACAACAAAACACTGTTTTCATGGGGGATAGTTCTTTAGACATATAACTTAACTGAACATTTACTCACTACTGTAAAAATAACATACCAGGGGCATAGAGTGGCGCGAAGTCACGCCCATCTACTTCCGGTCCATGGGAGGTAAACCTTCCTCTCCGTCCTCCAGGGGGCGACCCTCACACATCTCGGTAACCTATTTAATCTGGGGGCTGCAGCTTTCACGGTCTTTCAGCGACTCACTCACCAGCAGCACGCAGCAAAAATGTCCTCTCCAATATCCATAATGCCAAACAACATGAACGAGTCAATCTTCTGTACCGACGTGGTCTGCTGTAAGTATCTTACGTTTTGCACATTTATGGGAAAAAAGTGTTAACGTTAGAGCGTTTTAGCTGTAAAATCTCAGTCTGTGGACACGTGTAAATTAGCTGGTGCCATTTTGTATCTTCTTCTGAATCATGGTCTCTATCCGTTTCGTATAAAGGAACAAAGATACCAGAATTGCAATGGTTAGTTCAACTGATTTAATGTCTTTTAAAGATGGTAAACATACAGGACGCTAACTGAAGTTGGTACATGGTTTTCGGGCCTAGGGAAAACATTTCTACCGTCACACAGGTCAGCAGCACTGGAAATGCCTCGTTGCTACCATGCTGGCTAACTTTAATGCTAACTTTACATTTGTAGTTTATACAAATTAGAATTGTCCTAATGTCCCCGAAATCGTGGGAATGTTGTTTTCTTCCATATACCAGACAACACCTAATGTCTACTGGTTTTGCTTGTTTATTGTACGATGATTTGTTTGTTTTTATCAGGTCATTAAAACGGTTGAACAGTTGACAAAATGGTATATAAATACTACGTGACCCAAATAAATAATTGTCGCCGCATCTTTGACAGCCTGGGCTCTCTGTTGTGAGATACCCTGGCTTTTAAGTATTTCAGATGCTAAATTAAATATCCCTGCACTTTCTCTGCTCGTCTTTCCATGGCGTCTCAGTTTGAATCAGGGAGGATAAATCATTTGGTGTCATTTAAAAAAATAAAATAATGGGAATGAACCAGTAGCTGCCGATCACCTAATTGTTCAGTAAGCGGCAGACACAATACTGTAAGATCCTGAATGTAATGGGTTTTCTCCCTTTTTCAGTTGCAAGATGTATGCTTAAATGACAAGCCATGACAAAACTACAGGACTCCAGGATCTCTGGGTTATTTTTGCACATTCTTCTTGTAAAATAAATGCCATATCTGAAAAGCAGTTGTGGCTCCTAAAGCCTTATATTTAAAGTACAGTTTTGGCCTATTGGATGTCATTTAAAAGGAACTTGTGTATGGGCACTACTGTCAAATAACTCCTGTTTCATACTTGTTACTTGCAGATCCTATGCCTTTTGAGGGATCCCTGTGTGAGGCGGATGCAGGATGATGGCTGTGTCAGCTGCTGCAGAATCTCCAGAGATGACTGCTGCTGAAACACCACACTCTGCCAGGCAGTGGAACCACAGGAGTTAATGCATCCTGACAAAGGAGCTCCAACAAGAAGACTGCTGCCCTCTGCATCCAGTCATGTATGTAAAGATGTGTTTACTTTGTGGAGACGCATGCTAAGGCCTAACTGTTTTGGGGATCAAGACTTTTAGCTTCGTCACAAGCCGCATCTTTGACAGCCTGGGCTCTCTGTTGTGAGATACCCTGGGTTTTAAAATTTCAGATGCAAAATTAAATGTCCCTGCGCTTTCTGCTCGCCTCTCCATGGCGTCTCGGATTGAATCGGGGAGGATAAATCAAATGTTAAAAACTTGTTGATATGGTCAATCAATTAATCTATTGGTTCCTATACTAATGACTTATTCTGTTTGAAGCCTCAAGTTAATGTTTTTCCTCTCCCTTTGACAGTCTCCTGGGTAAGCGTTGGGAGATGAAACTTGAGAGAAGATGTCCCAGCTGTGATGTTCACTGTTTGCAGTCTTTGTCCGACACAATACTTTGCAGGTGAGCAGGTGCAATATTGTCTTACAGTTAAGGTAGACTAATTTGCATCTACTGATAGACCTGAAGTATGCTTCTTTGGCTTCAAGGTTTGCATAGAGGTGCTAAATTGAACGTTCCTTGTGCTTTTTGACTGCTAAATACAATAGCAGCACAGAATAAACTGAGGAATACATTTTAGCTTTTTGAGGAAAGTCAAATTCACTAGTAAATGTGACCACTGAAGTCCATTTCCTAACACTCCTGCACATTTGATGTGCTTGCTCCATAAATGTCCCAGTCCTGTCAACATGTATTGATTTGTAGTTGTGTATATGGTCAATAATTTCATCTAATGGTTCCTATACTAATGACTTATTCTGTTTGAAGCTTCAGGTTAATGTTTTTCTCCCTTTGACAGTCTCCTGGGTTAACGTTGGGAGATGAAACGTGAGAGAAGATGTCCCAGCTGTGATGTTCACTGTTGAGCAGTCTTTGGCCGACAGGTGAGCAGTTGTAATATTTTCTTACAGTTAAAGGTGGGGTAGGTACGTTTGAGGAACCGGCTCGAGATACACTTTTTGTTATATTCCATGGAATGCTCTTAACATCCCGATAGCAATGAATATCTTAACAAAAAATTCATCTGTGGAACCCGTAATACTGTAAAAAGCACAACCAATCCGTTTAGCCGGCCCGGCTAAACGGATTGGATTGCCGCCCTGTCTGTCAGCCTTCCATCTCGTGCACGCACAAATGTATCTCGTGCCCTCATTGGACGTGCATTGCAGCAGCACTTCAATGACTTGCCAGCAACAGGCGGCCACGTTCACCAGTCTACTGACGTCATGTGTGTTGGAGGAGGTGCTCTGTAAGGAAGTCTGAAGGAAGGGGCAGATTCTTTTTGGCTGTGTACTTTCAAATTTTAGTGCACTCGAGCCGGTTTCTGAAACTTACCTACCCCACCTTTAAGGTAGACTTTAATCTGCATCTACTGATAGACCTGAAGCATGCTTCTTTGGCTTCAAGGTTTGCATAGAGGTGCTAAATTGAGCGTTCCTTGTGCTTTTTGACTGCTAAATACAATAGCAGCACAGAATAAACTGAGGAATACATTCTAGCTTTTTGAGGAAAGTCAGATTCACTAGTCAATGTGACCACTGAAGTCCATTTCCTAACACTCCTGCACATTTTGAAGTGCTTATTCCATAAATGTCCCAGTCCTGTGTCAGAACAAATCTGGTCAACATGTATTGATTTGTAGTAAGTGTATAGGTTGCACTGTTAATAGAATTTGTATGTAGCAGGCATTTTGCCATGAATTTGCTCGAATGACATCTGGAGGCACAACTACTTGTTGCATGATGACTTGACTTTTGTTTGCTGCGGTTTTTCCTTAATGTTTCATTCCCTTTCAGGTGACAGGCGGCACTGCGAAGGAGATGGCTCATTTTCCTGATGGAAAAACAAATGTGCTTTTATTTTTATAAATAGACTCTTTTCATTTTAGTTTGCTGCGTCTGACTGGCAACATTTCACATGCACATGGTACATCCAGGCAGAATGCATCAGCTGTACATGACATGTAAAACGTAATCCTGAAAATAAAACTATTCGACTACATCTGAAGCATTTTTTGTTTTAACTTGTTGCACGATGTTTATCTATATAAATAATGCAATATTGGTGTGAAAACAAAGTCTCAGGAAATATTCAGATATGACAGGGAACTTTTATCTCTTAAAGGTCACCTGTTGTGCATAATCAATGTTTCGCATTTTTAAAAATAAACATGTGTCCCGTGTGTAAAGAGATTGCTCACTTTTTGTCCTGATATAAAAACCAGTCTGAAAATGAGCTGATCAGATTTTGGCTTGTGTAACCAATAACAACCAAGGTAACCCTCCACCTTATCACCTCAATCTCCTTCTAGCACACCAATGGTCTTCTATAACCAAATATCTCGCAGAGGAGAGTGGCACCTTATTTTCATCTAAAGTAGTGTAGTCATGGACTCTGACCTGAGTTTCAACAGTCACATTAAAACCGTTACTAAATCAGCCTACTATCACCTAAAGAATATATCTAGGATTAAAAGACTACTGTCACAGCAGGATTTGGAAAAACGTGTCCATGCTTTTATCTTCAGTAGACTCGACTACTGCAATTAGTCTGACTAATGCATATATTAAAACGTTTCAGTTTATTCAGAACGCCGCTGCTCGAGTCCTCACTGACACTAAGAAAGTGGATCACATCACTCCTGTTCTGAAGTCTTTACACTGGCTTCCTGTGTGTCAAAGAATTGATTTTAAAATACTGCTGCTGGTTTATAAAGCTTTGAATGGTTTAGGCCCAAAATACATTTCTGACCTCCTGCTAAATGATGAACCATCCAGATCTCTCAGGTCTTCAGGGACTGGTCAGCTTTCTGTCCCCAGAGTCAGAACTAAACATGGTAAAGCAGCGTTCAGTTATTATGCTCCAAATATCTGGAACAAACTCCCAGAAACCTGCCGGTCCGCTGCAACTCTGACTACTTCTAAATCCAGACTGAAGACTTTCATATTTGTTAACTATTCATATCTTAAACTGCACTGTAACTTTTATCCATGTATATTTAGTTTTGTTCATTTTATTATCTTTGCCATTTCTTACAGTTTTTCTCGATTGCTAACACACTAAAATTATACATAAAGCACAATTATTTTAACTGACTCTCAAAGAGCAAAACATCGGCTCAAATCTCCAAAAACGTTTTCAGCTTTTCACACAATTTGCAAATCAACATGGCACTTTTTGCAAACCACTGCACACGTTTCTCCACGTAAGACACAGGAATCTGTCCTAAAGTCACGTGTTAGCAGGTTTCAAACACTGATATTCAAAATGCCTCACGGACCAATGATCCAGAAACACGTTCCACCTGACCAAACACCTGATTGCATAATTGTTGGCTCATCAATCAGGATGTTAGCACTATAAAAATACCACAGTTGAGTACTTTCTTACAGCAACAATGGAAGCCAACATGGAAGCAAGAGTACTCTCTAATTAAATGAAATGTTATCAACCATGGTGTGACGATGAGAGAGGCTGGACAGAGGGTTCAGCCTAATCCAAGCCGATGTACTGTCGCTCTCTGTAATCCAGACACTTAGACTTGAAAACAGGTTAGTCACCAGTTTGTAGCTCTGCATAGTTCATGATATATCAGAGCTTATATCTGTTGTGTGAAACGTATTTACTTCATTACTGTAATTGAATTGTTGGCGTGTTGCATACTATAACTGTACAACAATCCTGCACAATGTACTGTGGTAAACTAACTTTTATGCAACACAGACACTGACCGACCACTATATCTTTGTTGTTTATCTGAAGGACTGAGAAACAAAGAGGTGGAAGGCTAAGGATGTTCAATGAGGCACAGGAAGCAGCAGTTACAAACTGGGTTTTGGAAAACAATGCATCACACTTGGAGAGATCCGAAGCATAGTAGCTATGTGCTGAGATGCATGTTGCACAATGTTAGTTTTTAATAAAATGTGATTTTTTTCAACAACTCATTTGTATTTCTTCATGTACTGTATTTCTGTAAACTCAAGAAATCTTTCTCTGCAGAAACCTCTATGTACAGAGCATAGCCCATAACAGAAGAAAGTGCTTTAGATGATGCTCAGCAGTGTGTAGTTGGGTAGTCAAACAATCTAGTATTATGAATGAAGTGTGTTATATTTGGTGCTAAAGTTTGCATTTGGAAAGTGTTTATGTAGTTTTGAGTGCAGTTCTTCATTTAGCAGGAGAAATTAGGTGTTTTGCACTTTGGGTGTGTGGTTTTGTGAATTGTGTTTAGTGTTCTGAGAAACTGAGCAATTTAAAAATAAATGTGTGTTAGCAATCGACCGAAAGAACGAGATCGCGGATACAAGCGGCCGAGATGGGTTTTCTCCGCAGGGTGGCTGGTGTCTCCCTTAGGGATAAGGTGAGAAGTTCGGTCATCAGGGAGGGACTCAGAGTTGAGCCGCTCCTCCTTCGCGTCGAAAGGAGCCAGTTGAGGTGGTTCGGGCACCTAGTTAGGATGCCACCTGGGCGCCTCCCTAGGGAGGTGTTCCAGGCACGTCCAGCTGGGAAGAGACCAAGGGGTAGACCTAGGACCAGGTGGAGGGATTATATCTCTTCGCTGGCCTGGGAGCGCCTTGGGATCCCCCAGTCAGAGCTGGTTGATGTCGCCAGGGAAAATAAAGTTTGGGGCTCTCTGCTGGAACTGCTACCCCCGCGACCCGCCCACGGATAAGCGGGAGAAGATGGATGGTTAGCAATCGAGAAAAACTGTAATGTCTTTCATTTTTGTAAAGCACTTTGAATTGCCTTGTGTTGAAAGGTGCTATATAAATAAAATTGCCTTGCCTAAAGAAGACGGACTCAGCACTTTTGAAACGGTGCTGAAACAGAGGGGATTATGGGATGCTACAATGTATGATCTGTTTGGTATTTCGAGCCAAACACTTCAGAGACATATTTGTATACATGAGACCTATAATATATTGATGTAAAACAGTATAATAGGGGTCTTTTAAGCCTTTTGATTACACCTGAAGACATCATAACTGTCAGCTTTGAAAACTGTACATCTTAATGCAGAACAAATGATGTTGCCTTGGTTATGATCTATAACATTTGATTACATGTGTAGCCACAAGTTGCAGTCAAGGTCACATTTTGGTTCCCTCTAGACGATTTGACTAAAGTGTTTTTATGGTTGTTCCACTATTTAGTTGCTGTCGAGGTGTTCTTGGGCAAGGTGGTATGATTGATGAACTTGTACAAAGTAAGATTTTCTATTAAAAACACATTTATTGTATTTGTCATATGTAAAACTTTAAAATTACAGATAAGACAGGCAAAGACGTCAAGCACAAATGTAGAATAACAGCAATCTTTTAAAAATATTTAACTCAAATGTCTAGAAAAAGAATCAGTCACATCCTTTTCTTATAAACCTCTTACCTCTAAATAATTTTGTAACATTGTAAACTTGCTAACCAGAGTTAAATCAATGTCTTGCTTTATAAAATATCAGAGGCCATTACCTCAAGGGTGTGCTGGAGCTGTGACAAACTACATCAGGAAGAGACGCTCAAACATTATCCAAATGCCCCTTCTAGTCTCCTATATAATACCAAGATACAACCTCTTCCTGTAAAACATTAACTTTGCAGGATCACAGCATCCAGTGGGTTGAGACTTGATAGGAGAAAAATTAGGAGAGAACACCAAGGTCCAGCCAAGGCCTCGCCTGGGAAATAAAAACGTGGTGCATCGGCCTTGGGAGGGTCAGAAACTATTCGTCAGTCTTTTCATCGTCTTGATAATGTCGGTATTCTGGTTTGAGCTCCCAGGTATTCTTGTGTGTTCCCTTCACGTTGTAAACGCCAATGTCACGCAAGATTTCCTTCAAGTAAGTCTGGGAGAGGAAACAGACCAAGTATGAGAAAAGATTAATACAATGCTCTAATTCAATGTGAATAAAGCATTATAAAAAAAAAAAAGGGGATAGCAAGTCGATAATCAGTAATTTCAAAACGGTAAGCAAACATTTCAAACAAGTGTATCATTCTATTATCCAACTCTATGGTGGACTGTGGTAAAACAGCAACATTAGCATATTAAGAGTACTCGGCTATGGAGAAATATTGATTCAGATCATGGCTGATAAACAACCCATGGAATAACACATCTAATGAACCAGATGTGCTTCTTCGTGATTTAACAGCACTGAAAATCATTCAAACAGCGTGCTAAAAAAGAAGCCCCCATGTTGCCCTCCAGTCTTACCACAGGCTGTTTGGTGATATCCACCAGGTCTTTGATGTTGTAGAACTGGTGCTTTTCAAAAGCAGAAAACAACATGTCCAACACCTGCTGTTTGTCCAGTCTGGCCCTCTTGCCCTCTTCCTTCTTTTTCCGGTCATACTCAAGCTGTAACGAAAGATTAAACAACCATATCACTGCATTTGCATGTCATGACTACTATAAACAGGACACATTTAATTACTTAAGGAAATAAAATGCATTCCTATGTGTAAAGTCTATTAATTACTATATTCTATAAACAAAAAATGTGGAAGGGAGCTTAGCTTGACATAGGCAGATCATCCCTAAGGTCATTGCCAAACAATATGCTTTGCAGAATGTGCTTTTAAAGATATAGTGGATAGTTCATATTGCACCAATAAATTGCACGCTACACATTTTATGGAACATGCCAAAACAAATTGAGTAGTTTAATAATCAGTCTTACATTGTAGGTATGGTTGGCCACAGGTTTGTAGTTGCTGGTGACCGCTTTCTCCAACTGCTGGGACAGCCTGACTGGCTTGGCCAACTCTTCAAGTTGTAACCTGTTAAAAACCATGATGATCACTGCATGACATACCATCCACACTTATTCACCTGGAAAAATTACAAACACCAGGTCGATGTAGTTCAATGTAACTAACTGCAATTCCTACTAACTTATGTGATCTTCAGCATCTTTTAAACATTTATTTTATTTTATAAATAATACATTGGTTCTAGTGTTTATTTTGTAATCATACAGGGTTTTATTCCAAGTCAACCACCCAAATGAGATAATATATGGAGAGACGTAACTTTGATCTAACATGCAACAAACATAAATCAATGACATTAAAGGTCACCTATAACACTATTTTTATGCATTAGCATAGGTCTCAGATATTTAAAAAACATGTCTATGAAGTGTTTTGCTCAAAATACCAAACAAATCACCCATTCTAGCCATGCCTCATATCCCTCTATTTCACTTCCTGTTTCAAAAGTGCTGATTCTGGGTATAAAGCTTTTTTTTTTTAAAGGGGCGGAGCTTATGCCTGCTCATGCGGGAGATTCTACCGGCAGATACTGCCGTGATGAAACGCTGTATCATGGATTATCAAGGATTATTTCTGAAACAGTAAAGGCTTTCTCTCTTGCCGGTTATACCACAAGGTGAGTTCCTTTTTATATCCAGCTTCTTCACACACATGCTCTGTGCAGTACAGGTTAGCTCTGAGTGTTAGCGATGCTAATGTAAACACCGACCATATTACGTCCAAAACAGTCGGGCATTGTTTCTGATAGCAACGTTTCTGATAGTGCTGTGGGTCTGCATTGTCGACGTCATATCGGACGCAAATCTGGATCAGCTCCGTTGTACCCCCGTTTTTAGAGATTTGGGTACGGAGGAAAAGAGAGAGGGTTTTATTTTCTGACGCTGCGTGAGTTCCCTGACACACAGGGGACACATATTTATGTATAAAAGACATACAAAAGTGAATTTTGCATGATAGGTCCCCTTTCAGATTTCTCGATAATGTAGACATAAAATACAAATCTAAATATTTGCGTCTAACATTCCAATTGCAATCCAGGTTCAAGTTTTTAGCTAACTAATTAACAACGTGTGTAGACATCATTTCAAAAAAGCTCACCTCTTCAGCTTCATATAGTTTTCACTCACAGCAGTTCTACACTCTGCTCTCTGCACCACCACTCCCTCCAAGGCTATTTTATCTGAAAAAGAGGACAGTTCATTAACACCTCAATAAAAACATGCATAATGTACTTATTAATAAGTAAGGAAAAGTGATCAGTTCCATGTGTGTAAGAGAAAAGTGATGAACACAGACAGTGAATGGGTAATGGGTCTCTCCTTAAGTTCAAACAATAAGTTGCAGTAATGAAAAGTAATCTTGACTTTTCAAAAGTGACTACAACAAACATCCTAGGACACACATAAACTCTGTTTCTCTGCTATTACTATTATTCATCCCACAATAATAATAATAATAAGGATAATACATGGGATTTATATAGCGCTATTCCTTATGCTCAAAGACGCTTTACATCAAATCAAAGCATTGTATTGTATTGTCAACGGCTCTCTTTACTCAACCAAAGATTTTCCCAATTCAGTGTAATTGTGTCTATACAAGAAAGAAAATGAATACAATCACTTCGTTTCCCACTTTTTCCAAGGCTATTTCCACACCAGTCACATGGGCTGGCTCCTGGCTCAGTATTGAGGTCAGGCTGTGCCTTCCAAGTCCTTGAAGTTATCTACAAAAGTCATCCGCATCGTGGCTTACTTACTGAATGTCTGAGCCAGAGGAAAGATTTATGCCAAATGACACTGTCCTTTGCTATGAAAGTATTCAATCAGTATCCAACTAACTGATTGTTTAAGTACCTACAGTAGATCTGAACTAAGATTTAGAAAGACTCAGATATGATTTCTCTTTGCCAAAACAATGGCACGACGAGACTGGCTTTGAAACCAACACCACAAGCAAGTAACACTCTTCTCAATTGCCACAGACTCTCTTTTCCATGTTCCATCTCCAGTAGAAACAGTGCATATAAAGTGCGTGAGCTTCATATGATATGCATTTCACATTTGTGCCCAAAATTAAAAAGAGGCCTGTGTGTTGCTTCAGGGGAAAACTGGCCTCTAAATGAGGACAATGTGTTCACAGTCTTGGCACCGATACATGCGTCTTCCAAAGCATGTATATGGGCACTCAGTGTGTCTGATTCCCAGTGGTGCAACCATGTCACTCGCTGGCGAAACGGAGGACTCACCTGGACCTGCCCCCGCCCCCGAAACTGAGCTGCTGCCATCAGATCTTTCTTCTGACTGGCCTACAGGAAGGGAGGGAGGATGGTAAACATGATAATACAGGGGATGGGAGACGAAGGAAGGAGGGGATCGAACAACAAGAACCACACCCAGCGTTAAGTCGCACACAAAATCACGCAGAGCTTCTCGCCCTAATCTGATGAGTTCACAGGCGTGCGCATCAGCAAAGCAAGCATGCTCTCACAAAAATCTAGCACAGATTTGCTGTGCTTCACATACATGACAGAGCTGCACAAATACTTAACCTTTACTTTGAAAACGGAATACTTTCAAACTAAAATGTGACTAAGTTACCAAAGCACTCCCCATAAGGCAATAGTTAGCACTTTACTGCATTATTTTTCAACGCAGCAGTGATTGTCTCTCTCCTTTTGTCTTTAATGTTAATCTACTGAATTTAATTCGATGACATATGTTGTCCAACTTTTAGCAGCTGCCTTATTAGACAGGTGTATCTTGAAAATAAAGTTCCAAATCAAGTTGTACTAAAGAACCTATAAACAATTTCAACTGTGCAGCCCTAAAATACAAACACACTCACACACTGATGCTATCCCAAAGAAAGCACAGTAGCACAAGCTCACCAGCACCCAAAGCAACAAAACACTTATATTACATTCAGGGAGCAGACAAGGCTGGTTCAAACCAAACCAAACAAACCCATGCACAAAGTAAATCAACTCCAAATTCAGCAATGATTTGTGTTAATGTTGATCTACACTATGTTAAATTAATTCCAAATGGGGCCATTGTGCCGGATCAAATACCCAAATCTGCTGAGGTGATTGGCAGTGGACTGAAAAGGTCTAACCACAAACAAATGAAGACAGAAGATCAACATCTGAAACTAAAATTCCTGTATACACAGAGACACAAACACAGATAAGACCGGATGAAAACACACTTCCAACAGACCAGCTCTTTTGTTTTTCATTGAGTGTTTTTTGTAGGACTTTGGTTAACACTCTAGGAAAAACCTGGAGAGAGTTCACAGCACAGACACAAGCATGGCAGGCAAGAGAAAAACTGTGCAACAAGACAGCAAGCTGTGGAAAAGGTTAGCAGGATGTGCGCCACCACCTGATCACACAGAACTTACCTGTGGGCCTACAAACAATCCCCATAAATCACAGAAGATTAAACGTGCCGATGTTACAGGGGTATCATCTTGCAGCAGATGCACTCAAAGCAAACGCTTGGCATCCTTTAGCTCGGCTGGAAAAAGGAAAACAGAAACTCACCTGAGGAATTCTCTGTGAAGACCGCCAGCGTCTGCCCCCCCACTGACTGCATGGTGAACGGATGATCGCGAGGTGCAGACACCGTCTTATCCTCTATACCGTCAATCACAGTCAGCTCTTCATTTAAAGTAAAGGACACCTGTGAACAGCAGTTTCATCATCCACATGTACTTCTCTCAGCCCTTTTATCTTTCCTCCTGATGATGTTACAGCCATTTCCCTGCGTCCAGATCAGCAGTTTAACAGCACAAGCACACATACTCTCATTTTATTCTCAACCCTAATAACCAGCTACTTATGTTACATCTGTGTTTCTGCTGCCTGTGACCCACCCAAGTAGCCCTCAATCTGGATAAACATGTGTCATACATATTGCTCTAAAGCTGTCTATCTCTATGCTTGACTGTAAATGTAGAATGATGAGCAAAGTCAGAGACTTTTATCCGATCTTGCTTTGTACAATGCACTGCATGTGGCAGCTGTCCATCACCAAAACACATTGCACTTCTTTCAGACATCACTTACCTCTGGTTTTCCTTGGTTTCCTTTCCTTTTAGAAAAAAAATATAGCAAAATAAGAATGAATTGATTTGCAAAAATAACAGTTTCCACTGCATTAGAAAAAATAACAAAAACACTGCATACAACTGTCTCGTTCACTACACCGTTTATCAGTACACACTCAGTTTTAATTTAGGTTTAAAACGTAAGTTATTGACATGTTGTGCACGAACATCACATGATTGAAACTCAAGACACATAAACCTCTTTACATACTTGCAGATTCGTAGTTTCCCGACATCTCCTCTGCCGGTCGCTTTTGCCCATTGCGCAGAGAGGTACTTGGGCACCTGCATGAAAAAACACAGTATATTTTATAAGGGCTGCTTTCACAACTGGGCGATGGGCCCTTTAGTTAATTCCACAAATACAAAAGCGTTCTCTTTTTCATTGTTATAAAGGAATACCAAACCAAGCTGAGTGTTGGTACCGTACATTGTCGTTAACTTTGAAACAATGTATCTATATCACAGTATCAGCATTAGGACAAATATTTAAAATATTTGAAAAAACAGTAAATTCTCTCCATGCATGTTTTCCTAAACCTAAGCTGCCTAATGAGACGTTTTTCTCTGTTATTACTTTTTGTTTACACCGGTTGTATTGCCAAACGATGGTCTCTGGTCAACTCAATACATTATTGCATGTTGGGAATACACATAATATTGTGATGAGTGGATATGAGCAGTTTTACATAGAAAGCTATCATTACCGAATGAGTTATTAGCTACAACAGACCGTTACATTCGATCGTAGCTTAAGAGCTAAGCTACATTACTTATTGTTAGCCCTAGCTGCGTTTAAGTCTAAAAGGTATCCTATAACGCAATGAGCTATCGTTTAAAAACAATAAATACGCACCTTTACAAGCCACACACCCGTGTTCTGCTTGGCACCAGTTAAATCCACTTCTCCTGCTTTCTCAGTCATGTTTAAAAACAAATGCTGCTACCTTAGCAATGCTACAGCCACACGCATGCGTAACAGAAACAGAAAGTACGGCGACTCTGAAGGTTCATATCGGTGCGAACATACTTTTGACCAATGTGTGCGCTTAATTCCTCGGGCATTAATAATCGGACATGGATAAAAATAAGAGAAATAAAATGATTTAAAAAAAAAAAAGTTTAATATTATTTTTCACAAAAGCAGTTGGATACATGAAAGATCGCAAAGCTAGAAAGTTTATGCAACACAAAACCAATCACTGATCACCAATCACCAATCATATATCAATGTATGAAAAATATGCAGTTATTTAAGTATTTACTTCTAAATGATAAGCCCCAACACAGTGTCTCCAGGAAAAAAGCAAGCTCTGAACTACTTTCAATGGACATGTCTACCATATCTTAAAAATATGTTTGGCCAAAAAAATTCTCCATTTGTGTTACACAGTACAAACATAGTTGATATTGTATAAAACCTGTATGAAAATGGCACAGGCCAGATTGTACACAGAGGTCTGTTTGTTCAAATATATTTCTCAAATTGTGTTAAAGGAACATGCGGTCCCTGCTGTGAGAAAATCGTGTGTTCAGTTCCTGAGATTTCTTCAGCAGCCGCTCTTTCTGCGCTTCATCAAAACGATTCACCTGCAGGTCTTCATCTCGATCAAATGCTCTCCTCTCCACCGGAACATCAACTTTGTTCTTTGCTTTTTCCTTCATCGTCTTTGTGTGCATACTCACCAGAGACTCTGCACGTTTAGTCTCCTGATAACAGGTTGAGGATAAAGACAGTTTAATCCTCACTTTCATGTAAACAAGTGTACATTACATCTCATGTTATTTTTTGACACACAAGACAAAAGAATGGTGAGGTAATACCACTTACGTTATATTTTATCACTTTTTTCTGCCATTTTAACATCCTTAAAGCAGATTTGTGGGGTAACAACCTTCTCTTCCTCACCCTTGTTCTTTCTTTCAATGCGTTCCTAATAATCAAGAATAGAACCAGGAAATATAGGGAAGTTAAATATAAGATACAAGATGGAATTACCAATAATAAATATGAAGATAAGTTATTTTGATTAAATACCCTGATCTTGCGCTCCCTGTCTTCTGGTGTATCTGTCCACATGGAGCGATCCTTGTTCTCTGGGCCCGACTTCTTCTTGAAGGTTCGAGCTCCCAAACCAATGTGCTGCAGTTCTGGTGGGAGCACTGTCATCCATGTTTCTCTGGCCACCACCTCAGGAGTGTCCTTTTTTAGACAGAAATACACACAGGAATAAATTAAGAGAGCAGATGAGGAAAACTTTTTGGGCAATTCCTAAAAAGGAGTGGAAATCCTTCCAACCAGATAATTTGCTAAGATATTGTGTTCGTGTTTCTATGCATTTCCATTTTTCAATCTGTAAGCATATAACAGAGAGTTTTGGGGGCAGAGATTGCAAAAGTACACACATCCTTTACTCAAGTAGAAGTACAGATACTCGTGTTTAAAAATAAACTTCTTTACTCAAGTAAAAGTAAAGAAGTATGGGCTTCGAAATGTACTTAAGTAAAAAGTACCCATAACTACCATCTGTTTTAAAGAGTAACTGACCTCCCTTTATATTAATAGAACAATAATGTCATTGTTAGCTAATGAATGTTTCGATGCTGAACAACGGCAAAATGACAAAGTTCTCATTGGTCGATCTTCTTTAGAGAAGACCAGGAAATGATGGATACACGGATCGTGTTCAAATCAATAGGCACACAATGACTCTAAATAATAATGGTCACGCCACAAAACACACATTAAAACTAAAGTAACTGAAAATGTAAGAAGTAGAAAGTACAGGTATTTGTGTTAAAAATGTAAGAAGTAAAAGTAAAAAGTCATCAGAAAGACAAGTAGTGGAGTAAAGTACTGATACCAGAAACATTTACTTAAGTACAGTAACAAAGTATTTATACTATTTTGCACCCCCACCTCTGTTTGGGGGTGTAGACTACACAGATAAAACTGAGGGGAGGACTCACATCTCCTGTCAGCTTATCTTTCATCTTTCGAGCTCTTCGCTCAAAGTCCAGAGCAGTAGAGTCTTCAACAGGCCCTTTGTGTGGCATGGGTCCAATCACATCATCTTCTCCCTCGCTGCTGGAGGAGGAGTCGGCCTGGTAACCAGGGGGTAGGGCAGGCCCTGGGAAATCCTCCTCTTCTTTATTATCGTCATCATCGTCTTCATATGCTGCTCTACGAAACCCAGGAGGTAAAGCTGGTCCCAGCACAGGTGGCCTGAGGAGCACAATGAAGTTACACCTTCAAGAATTCACATTTTATCCATATTTATCTACATGATCAAATCATTGTGCCTACCTTTCTGGTGAACTCTGTTGTTTCATGAATCCTGGAGGTAGGGCCGGTCCAAAGAAACCATCCTCGTCTGGTTCTTGTACCTTTGTGTCCTCCACCCTGTTCAACACACACATGTTATTGTTTTTTATTTTTATAAATGCATATATTTCTATAACTCCGAGTCCATTAATTAACGTACTTTTCTGCAGAGCTTTGTGCAGCTGTGTGACTTGTTTTGGCTCTCTTGAACGTCACCTCCTCTTCACTGTCCTCCGAGGAGCTCGACGGCTCTCCCCGTTTGTAGCCCGGAGGCAGAGCCGGGCCGGAGACTAAAGACAAGAGAATTAGCAACCATGTGAAAAACAACCTAGTATGAATATTAGTGACTTAAAATTGCAATCAAGGTGTTTTATCGCATATACACTCACATCCTTCATCACTATCAGAGTCCTCATCGCTCTCCCTGTTTCTGAACATCGGGGGCAAAGCAGGTCCAATTAGTTCATCAGACGACATATTTGACGATGATGACTTACACGTATATTTAGTAGTTTCTAAAAAGAAACATACAAATAGGCTTCTTTATGAACCAAAGGCTCCTCAACAGGACAGTTTGACCTTTCACATAGGAAGTAAACAGTGTCTGATGGTGTCAAGTTACATAAATAACAAGAAGTACGTTTATATGATGCAACAATAAAAGCACAATAAATTACTTGGCTATTTTTAAATGTGTTAACTATTACATATATTCCTAAAACTGCTGCTTGTTCATTTTTAGGAGTAATTTAGACGTTTGGTGTTCATTAATTACACCAATTAACTTAATTTAAACAAATCAGGCACATACTTTTCAAATGAAGGTTTTATTTTGAAGTCTCAAACCGGAAGTTATGTATCTACATTATTGAGTGCACTCAACACCGTCGTATACACCGTGGTCAGACTACAGTCACTGGACTTCGCTGAGGACTTCAGAAAGATTATGAGGATAAACTTACAATGTTTTGATAGAAACCACCTATTTGAAAATTAAAAAAATGGGTAGAAAGGATAAAGGAGATCGGGGTAAGTTGCTAATACTGCTGTTTAACCTAGCTAACTATAGCTGTTAGCTCACAAGCTGAAAGATGGATAAGTGTACTGAAACCGACTGACACATGTAACATGTAGTTTGTATTTGAAGACATTATACACCTCCTTTAAATTATCCCGTGTATTGTTAAGGGGGGTGTATTGTTAAGGGGGGGTTATTGTAGTGAAAAGATGTAAGGTTAATGGTACAGTAGTGCCCAACTGTTGTGCAATATCACTTGTATACAATATACATATACCGATTTATAATTATAAATATTACTAGCTGCTATCTCTTTGTTGGACAATTCAACTACTACAATACACCTGTAAATAACTGTGCAATATACACTTACACTTTTACTACTGTAACCTGGCTGCTATCAAACTCCTTTTATACAGGCTACATAAAAAAATAGAGTTACTGGTACTTTTTGTTGTCGACCTGGATGTATATTTTTGTAAATTGTAGTATTGTTTCTTCTATTTTTATCTTTAATATTTTATGCATGCCTCTTAATTAATATGTTGCTGCTTTGGCTCTCTACTTTGGCTGTAACTCTTTACATTTCCTGATTATTTTAAAACAATACAATTCAATTTACACTGATGTATTATTGATTTCAGTTAATTATCTACCTCTATTACTTTCTATAATGTTTTTTAACTCATACTGACAGACAAGAAGTCCAAAAAGCGTCTCTATGATGAGGAAGACGATGAAGAAGAGGCAGGGGGCAGTGAGTCTCAGGAGGCCATTCCTGCTGCTGCAGGGAAACAAGTGGATGTGTCCAGTACAAAACTTGATGAATATGGAGCCAAAGATTACCGTGTTCAGATGATGCTGAAGAATGATAACACTTCGCGCCCCCTCTGGGTGGTAAGATGTGTTTCGATTGTTGAGTTTACTTATTAAAGGATTTCAAATTGTACACTGTATTTCAGAAGATATCTCTCTGCATTCCTTTATAATATATAGTTGTAATCTTCCTCCTCTTCTCCAGGCTCCAGATGGACACATCTTTCTTGAAGCCTTCTCCCCAGTGTACAAGTACGCACAGGATTTCATGGTGGCAATTGCAGAGCCAGTCTGCAGGCCTAATCATATCCATGAGTACAAGCTGACGGCCTATTCCCTGTATGCAGCGGTCAGTGTGGGGCTGCAGACCTCTGATATTGTGGAGTACATGCAGAAACTCAGCAAGACCTCTGTACCTGAAGGCATCATTCAGTTCATTAAGGTCTGAATTGAGTGTCTGCTGATTTCAAGGAAGATTACACTTTCCAAATGTATCATATTTAATGTCATGGATGCAAACTTTGGGTATTTAATTATTGTTTTTTCTCTCTCTTCAGCTCTGCACTGTGAGCTATGGAAAAGTGAAGCTGGTACTCAAGCACAACAGGTAAAGTCATTTCAACAACCATTCCTTCTGTCTTTACATTAATCCTCCCCTTTGGGCTTTCTTAAAAATGTGCTGCCTTTTTATTCAGGTATTTTGTTGAGAGTGCCTTCCCTGATGTGATCCAGCGCCTTCTGCAGGACACTGTGATCCGTGAATGTCGTCTCCGCACTGCAGACGGAGCGGACACCGAGCTTATAACTGAAGTTATTCGCAGCAAGTCAGCAGTATGCAATGCAACCTTTTTTTACTTGCACACAAAAGTAGAAAGTTCTATTTTTTTATTTCAAGTAAACCTTGAATCTAATTGAAAAGCTGTAACAAGTCGTGTTTTAAAGATATAAGAATATATATGTAGCAGGAATTTGAGTTGTTGTCCTCTTCATTCGCTAACCAATGCCCCTCTATGTCTTTATTTCTGACAGATTTCCAAGTCTATTGAGGAAAAGGGGGATCCGTCGACCTCACAGCAACCCAGCGACGGACAAACTTCTACCCAGCAGGTGCCTGAAGACATCTTTAGCTACTATGAGCAAATGGATAAAGAAGAAGAAGAGGAGGAAGAGACTCAGACTGTGTCTTTTGAGCTTCGTCAGGTACAAATCAGATTTCTCCTTTTTTACAAACGTACATTACTGCTGACTTGGTTGCCTTATTTCCAAAGAATGAATGCGTAATCCTATTTTAATGCACTTCTCTGAACTGTTCTACTGTGACCCTGTGTAGGAGATGATTGAAGAGCTGCAGAAGCGTTGCATTCAGCTAGAGTACCCCCTCCTAGCAGAGTACGACTTTCGCAATGATACATTCAACCCCGACATCAACATAGACCTGAAGCCCACTGCTGTGTTGAGGCCCTACCAGGAGAAGAGTCTGCGCAAGATGGTTGGGAATGGACGGGCTCGCTCTGGGGTCATCGTGCTGCCCTGCGGTGAGACAGCTGGTTCACAGGAGGAGAAGGGAACATTGAGTTACAAAACAGAAAGGAGACCCCCAAAGCATTTCCTGGTGGTAGAGCTTGTGTATGAAATTATATTGTACTAGATCTTTCTAAATATTTGCTTGAAAAAAGGGATATACTCTTGTACTTAGTAGATTTTTCAATTCCCTAAATGTTAGAGTACTTCCTCAAGCACAACTTACTATTATATTTTTTGTTACATCAAACCTGTGTGTAAAATGTAGGCCTCAATGTTTTATTTCCAGGAGCGGGTAAATCTCTGGTGGGCGTGACCGCAGCGTGCACGGTGCGTAAACGCTGCCTGGTGTTGGGGAACTCCTCTGTGTCAGTGGAACAGTGGAAAGCTCAGTTCAAGATGTGGTCCACCATCGATGACTCTCAGATCTGCCGCTTCACTTCCGACGCCAAGGACAAACCCATTGGCTGCTCAGTGGCCATCAGCACCTACTCCATGCTGGGTCACACCACCAAGCGCTCCTGGGAGGCGGAGAGGGTCATGGAGTGGATGCGGAGCCAGGAGTGGGGACTCATTATCCTCGATGAGGTGCACACCATCCCTGGTAAGCTGTAACTTTGTTAAAGTTCTCCAGACAACTTGATATTTGCTTTATTGTAAGAATATATTGAAGTTATGTTTTCAGAATCAGAATACCTGTATTAGTCCCACAGAGGGGACATTTACATTGTTACAGCAGAAAAGAGCCAAAGACAGCTTAATGTTACCTAAGCATGCATAACAAAATATATATAATAAAGAAGTTACACATTTTACAAAAATACCTACCCTGTAACAGTTCTGAGGATTTAGCTGCCAGGTATATACTGCACAGTTTTTAACGGCATATATATATATATTGCGCATATTGCACATAGTTGGTATTTAACAACAAGAGGTGTTATAGTCTGTGTTGTTGCGTGTGTGGGGGTCTACTAGGGGCCGTGCTGGTTATATAGTTTTGGGATGCAATGGGAAGACACATGAAGAACACGTATATCTCTGTGAGATTTATTGACATGTAAACATGGTTATTCTGTGTTTCCTCTGTAGCCAGGATGTTCCGTCGTGTTCTGACCATCGTCCAGGCACATTGCAAAATGGGGCTCACTGCCACACTGGTCAGGGAAGACGACAAGATTGTGGATCTGAACTTCCTTATTGGGCCTAAACTGTTTGAGGCCAACTGGATGGAGTTACAGAACAATGGCTACATTGCCAAAGTCCAGTGTGCAGAGGTGAGTCTTGCATTCTTTTGACAAGGTTTTATACCACGACAAGAAATTAAGAATATGTCGTTCACTAAAAACTGGATAAAATATGGAACATCTGTTTCTGGTTTATTTTGATAATGCGAAGCCTAACCTAGTGGTCAAGGGCTGTCGATTGGAAAACATATATGTAACAAGGGAAGATCATTAAATATAACACAATTGATGTGGTGTGTTGTAATGACTAGCCAGTCCAGGATAAAACCAAGTGACAGCCGTTTACCTATGCCCAGTTTTAAACTTGCTGTATTTTGAAGTTATGGTAAAAGCTGCTTTTGTATTTTTCTACCAACACACCATTACTATTGTGTTTTTTTTTGTTTTTATCCTAAGATAACTGTCTGCCTCGAGTAAAGTTATAGACAGTTTCTTGTAAAATTCAGAATATTAAGCTCAAAGATGTAGCTGAGATTTAATGTAACAAATACAAAGAGCATGTTCCACATTAGTGACACTATCTGAACAATGTGCCCATGGTTGTGCTTTAGGTGTGGTGCCCAATGTCTCCAGAGTTCTACAGAGAGTATGTGGCCATCAAGACAAAGAAGCGCATCCTGTTTTATACGATGAACCCCAATAAGTTCCGCGCTTGCCAGTTTCTCATTCAATTCCATGAGCGGCGAAACGATAAGATCATGGTCTTTGCTGACAACGTGTTTGCCTTGAAGGAGTACGCTATCCGCCTCAACAAGTAGGTTATTCACAAACTGAGAAGCATTTTGAGAAAATAGCCTGTTTGGGTAACCTTTCTTCATGTTTGAACTCCACTTTCTCATTTTCTCTCAAGGCCCTACATCTACGGTCCAACCTCTCAGGGGGAACGAATGCAGATTTTACAGAACTTCAAACACAACCCCAAGATAAACACCATATTCATCTCGAAGGTACCAATCCATGTGCACCCTTGTGACCAGCAGGGGGCAGACTAGCACTTCTAGAGAATTTACAGTACTACTGCTGCGCACAGTGTGTTTTTAATTGACCCAAAAAATGTAATCATATAAAAAGATTATTCCAGTAATGACACCTCACACCTTTTTTAATCCTGCCGATATCACACATTATTCTTAAGAAATTCCCTCTATTGAAAACCAATGATATAAAATCAGAAACATGTTTACCTTTTTAAAAGAACCACAGTTGCATGTTTGCATATTGATCAGAGATGGCAAAAGTAAACACACCCTTTACTCAAGTAGAAGTACAGATACTCATGTTTAAAAATACTCTGGTAAAAGTAGAAGTACTGACTAAACTTCTTTACTCAAGTAAAAGTAAAGAAGTATGGGCTTCAAAATGTACTTAAGTAAAAAGTACCCATAATTACCAACTGTTTTAAAGAGTAACTGACCTCCCTTTATGTTAATAGAACAATTATATCATTGTTAGCTAATGAATGTTTCGATGCTGAACAACGGCAACATGACAACGTTTTCATTGGTCCCTCTTCTTTAGAGAAGACCAGGAAATGATGGATACACGGATCGTGTTCAAATCAATAGGCACGCCATGACTCTAAATAATAATGGTCACGCCACCAAACACACATTAAAACTAAAGTAACAAACCTGTTTTGAAAATGTAGAAAGTACAGGTATTTGTGTTAAAAATGTAAGAAGTAAAAGTAAAAAGTTGTCAGAAAAATAAGTAGTGGAGTAAAGTGCTGATACCAGACAAATGTACTTAAGTACAGTAACAAATTATTTGTACTGTACTACTTCCCACCTCTGATATTGATACAATGGTAAAATGAAATGACATAACTTGAAATATACTGCATTCCTTCTACCACTCAGGTTGGAGACACTTCCTTTGACTTGCCTGAAGCCAATGTTCTGATCCAGATCTCCTCCCATGGTGGATCCCGCAGACAGGAGGCTCAGAGGCTGGGCAGAGTCTTACGAGCTAAGAAAGGTCAGTCTGTCTGCATCACTTGGATTGGTTGTCTTTGCATGACACATCCTGATGTAACTTATAGTCTTCCTCCATTCATCACCTAAATATTCTCTCTCCCCCCTGTCTGCTGGTGTAGGAATGATAGCAGAGGAGTACAATGCATACTTCTACTCACTAGTGTCCCAGGACACCCAGGAGATGGCTTACTCCACCAAGAGGCAGAGGTTCCTGGTGGACCAAGGTTACAGCTTTAAGGTGTGTTTACATGTTTGTGTTTCCCCTTTTGAACAACACATTTTAACCTGTAAAACACACGATTGTACATTTCTCTAATGGGCCAAGTTTGCTCTCTCAGTGGAACAAGGTTAACAAAAATGTGTTGGGTATCTTGTAGTTAATATAGGAGTTTTATTTAGAGGGTTAAAACAAAGAATGAACCAGAAAATAAACTAGTTCGAGAAAAAGCCTCCGCTCACAGAGATAGTTAACATAGATTCAAGGCTTTATTGTCATGTGCACATTAGCTACAGTGTAGATATGGCAATGAAAAACATAGGTCACAGGCTCCTCCAACATGAATATATATACATAAAACAGATAATAGTGCAAGAGAATATTTTGAGATGTGCAAGTTAATACAAATAAAATAGAAATAGTGCAAGAGGGGTCTATATACAAGTAAATGGAAAAATAGCTTCAATGCATTTGGGACAACTTATTCAGGACAAATGGAAAGAAGTTTATTAATAAGACATACATATTTTTATCCTTGGTATTATTTATTCTTTTACATCAGGGGTGTCCAAACTACGGCCCGGGGGCCAAATGCGGCCCGTGGCCCATTTTGAAACGTGTGCTTGTTATATATTGTAATTCTTAAATATATTTGTACAAATATATTACACAGTATTCATGCGTTAAAAGGCCCACTTTTCAAATAAATTCAGTCAATTAAAGTTGGAAACATTTTCAAACAAATCTTAGTTAATAATAATAATAATAATACATTGCATTTCAAAGCGCTTTTCCAGGTGCTCAAAGACGCTTTACAGTGGTGATAAAACATGATAAAATGGAATTTAAAAGTTATTAAAACAAGATAAAATAACACTTAAAAGTTATTAAAACAGCAATACAGCATAATTCACAGATTAAAAGCCAGTCTGAAGAGGTGTGTTTTGGTCAGTGTTTTGAAAGTGGGGGGGTCAGTGCAGTCTCTGATGTGTTGTGGGAGGGAGTTCCAGAGGGTGGGGGCAGCGATGGAGAAGGCTCTATCCCCCCAGGTTCGGAGCTTGGTTTTCTTGGGGATAGAGAGGAGGTTCGCTTCTGATGAGCGAAGGCTGCGGGAAGGGGTGTAGTGGTGGATCAGGTCGGAGAGGTAGGGGGGAGCCTGGTTATTGAGAGCTTTGTGTGTTAGCAGAAGGATTTTGAAGTGTATTCGTTGACGAACAGGGAGCCAGTGCAGGTTTTGAAGGACGGGGGTGATGTGGTCTCTGGAGCGGGTGTGGGTGAGGAGGCGGGCAGCGCAGTTCTGGATGTATTGTAGTTTATTTAGGATTTTGGATGATGAACCATACAGGATGCTGTGGCAGTAGTCCAGTCTTGAAGTGACAAATGCGTGGATGAGGGTTTCAGCAGCCGGGAAGGTGAGTGAGGGGCGGAGGCGGGCAATGTTTTTCAGATGGAAGAAGGCAGTCCTGGTGATGTGGTTTGTGTGTTTGTCAAATTTGAGCTGGCTGTCAAAGATTACTCCAAGGTTGCGAATGTGAGGAGAGGGGGTTAGAGTGGTGTTGTCAAGGGTGAGGTTGAAGTTCTGAGTGGTGTTGGTACCGGATGGGGGTCCGATTATGATGATATCAGATTTGTCGCTGTTCAGTTGAAGGTAGTTTGTTTGCATCCAGGATTTAATTTCTGAGAGACAGTTGGTGAGTGTGGAGTGAGTTGTGGCAGTGATGGTTTTTGTGGAGATGTAGAGTTGGATGTCATCAGCGTAGCAGTGATACTGGAGGTTGTGGCGACGGATGATTTTTCCAAGGGGGAGTATATAGAGGAGGGGACCAAGCACCGAACCCTGGGGGACGCCTTGGTTCAGAGGGGCAGTGGAGGAAGTGCAGTTATTGATGTGGATGAACTGGTGTCTGTTGGTGAGGTATGATTTCAACCAGGAGAGTGCAGTGTCAGTGATGTTGAGGGATGATTCCAGGCGGGACAGCAGGATGGTGTGGTCGATGGTGTCGAACGCTGCTGTGAGGTCGAGGAGGATGAGGATGTTGAGATTGCCGGAGTCTGAGGAGAGGAGGAGGTCGTTAGTGATTCTGAGGAGGGCTGTCTCTGTGCTATGTTTTGTCCGGAATCCTGATTGAAAGGGTTCAAACAGGTTATTGGAGCTGAGGTGGGATTTTAGTTGGGAGGCTACAACACGTTCGAGAAGCTTTGATAGGAACGGGAGATTGGAAATGGGCCGGAAGTTGGACATGATGTCAGGTGTGAGTCCGGGTTTTTTCAGTATGGGTGTAACAGCAGCCAGTTTGAGTGAGGGGGGGACTGATCCAGAGCAGAGGGAGGAGTTAATGATTGTGGTTATGAGTTGGGAGATGGGAGGGAGGCATTCCCTGACAAATGTAGTTGGTATGGGATCCAGAGTGCAGGTGGAGTTCATTCCGGCCATGAGGGTGGAAAGTTGCATTGGGGTCACAGGGGAGAACCGGGATAGGGGCTTTGAGGTGAAGGGGGGGGAGCCAGTGGGGGAGATGGGGAGGGCTGTTGAGGAGGTCAGGTTTCTGTAGATGCTGTCGATTTTGGATTGAAAGAATGAGAGGAAAGAATTGCACTGTGCGGTTGTGAAGGATGGGGTGGCGTTGTCGCAGGGTTTAAGGAGTGTGCTGATGGTGGAGAACAGAGCCTTGGGGTTGCTGGAGCCGGAGTGTATCAGTTGTGAGTAGTAGTTGGTCCGGGCTGCTTTGAGCGCATTATTGTACTGATGTAGGTGGTCGGTGTAGGCATGGAGATGAACTGTTAGAGTGGTTTTCTTATGGAGGCGTTCCAGTTGGCGTTTTTGTGATTTCATTTGGCGGAGTTCAGCGGTGTACCAGGGAGCTGAATGTGTGAAAGAGACAGTTTTAGTTTTTTGGGGAGCCAGTTCATCAAGACAGGAGGAGAGGGTGGTGTTGTAGTAGTCCACTAGTTGACATGGATTGTCAGGCGGGGGGGGAGGGAAGGCGGACATCTTGCGGGTGATGCAAGCTGAGAGTGCTGAGGGAGACAGGGATTTTAGGTTTCTGAAGGTTATTGTGCGCTTGTGTTTTTGGATGGGGATGGGGGATATTGATGTCCATGGTGATGGCCAGGTGGTCGGAGATATGAGGGTCGAGACTGGATAGGTGGTGGGGCGGTGAGACCTGTGGAGCAGACTAGGTCAAGGATTGTGTCCGTGGGCTGTGTGTGGGGAAGTTGATGTGCTGGTGTGAAGTTGAAGCACTGCAAGAGTTTCCAGAAATTCAATGGCATATATGCTGGGTTGGGGTCATCAATGTGGATATTGAAATCCCCTACGAGGAGCACAGATGGAGATATTGCAGATAGCTGGGTTAGAAGGTCAGAGAGGTCGGAGAGAAAGGTGGGATTTTGTTTTGGAGGGCGGTAAATGATGGCTGTGACGCAGGGGAGTGGGACCAGAGAGCTTAAATACCAGGTGCTCGATGAGGGAATATCCAGGGATGGAGATGTGGGTGGCTTTCACATCCTTCCTAAAAATAGGGCAGCAAGACCACCACCCACCCGTCCTTCTGGACGGGGGTTTGTCAAAATAGGTGAATCCTGATGGAGTGCTAGGTTTAAATGAGAAATAGTCCAGAGGTTTTTTGCCAGGTCTCAGTGAGAAAGAGAAAATCAGGTTATTGTCCGTTATGAATTCGTTTAGAATGTGGCTTTATTGTTCATGGAGGCGGGTTGTTGAGGAGGGCCGCTTTTAGAGAGGCGTTTCGCTGTGATTGTTGATAAAAAAAAAGGACGGCAATAAGGTTAATTACATAAATAGCTTCATATTCCTCTTTTTATGAGCAATCTGAGGCTTCTGTTTTAAGGAATGAGCTGCAAACTAAATAAATGAAACCCTATGGAGAACTGTGGTGTAAGCAGTTTGTTTCTTAAAGCATTTTCAAGTATATCAAGCATAATTTGCCTACATTTGATTGATTTAGCTAACTTATAACTTAACTGATACGGCAATAAACCTCACCTCTAGTGAGCGGCCGGACCTTCGTATATTTTTCTGTATGTGGCCCTCAGTGAAATAATTGTTTACATATAGCCCGTGGTGTGTTCTCATGTGTCTCTTCCTTCATAGGTGATCACAAAGCTAGCCGGTATGGAGGAGGAGGACCTGATGTTCTCCTCCAAAGAGGAGCAGGCAGCAACTTCTCCAGAAGGTCCTGGCTGCTTCAGACCTGGATGCTGAGGAGGAGTTGGTGGCAGGGGAGCTGGGCGGAACGACCAACAGGTGAACACTTGGATAACTCTGACCTCAGAAAGCAGATATATACGTAATTGTGCTTTGCAGGCTTACCATTGCATGGTAGAATATAACACTATTTATTTCTTCCTGCTTCTTTATCAGTTCTCAAGGGCGAACCGGCACCATGAGCTCCATGTCGGGTGCAGATGACACCGTCTACATGGAATATCAGGGTCGAGGCAGCAAATCCTTTTTAGGAAAGAACATTCATCCACTGTTCAAGCGGCTTCAGAAAGTAGATGCACTGACTTTAACCCTGATGCCCCAAAGACTGACTCAGTGTCATCAAAGCCATAGGATAAAGTTGGGTTGTAATCATGTTAACTGAGTCTCAGCACCAGGCTGTAAGCAGCAGGTTCAGATAATTGTTGCATAGTCCAGCCTTTTTGGAACAGAATAAGTACTGTGTATTACTTTTTTCTGGCAGATGGTGATGATGGTTGAAATGACTCATACGTCTGGTTAAAACACAGCAAATGCAGCCTGCATGGCTCTATTTTTCTATGTGATACATTTGAAAGTCTCAAATACCTACATGGGAAGACAATTGCAGGTGAAATGCATTGCTAACTATGTCCGCAAAGTGTCATTTATTTTTCATTTTTGTGTTGCGTTTACTGATTTGGGCCTTCAAGCTACATTTCACAGGCACTTAAGGCTTTGACTTGCTGTTTGAAGTAGATTTCATTCAGCTGAAAATGTCTGTGGGATAGGATTAGTGGGCTGGGGAATGACAGATGTGAAGTCAGCGCTATGTGAGATAACCTGTGTCTTATCCCACTGTTTTGTGTGTGCTTCAGACACTGAGGAGGAAAACTATGGATGTATATCGGACTTGTGTTTATACATTTTTTTTGTAAATATGGCTTTACCTTACTTGTAAAAGACATCAACAAATGTTTATTAAACTGTTCGCGGATGTTAGTGTTGGTTGAGATCTCCATATTAGGTTGAATAATTAAAACGAAAGTAGTTATAATCAATTATATTCTTGTATAACCCACAATGAAAATGCTTCATATTTTATGATTTTCTATATTTACAGTATAAACAAAACACAAGTGGTTTAGGACTATTATGGTTTTATGGGTGTCACTGATAAGAGGAGAGACAGTTTTTCTTCCCTCACAGCAGTACACATGGAGAGGAGCTCCTGACTTAAGGATAAATACACTGAGGCCCATAAAGGTGTTTTTGCCATAGCCGAGAATAATATTTGGCAAGTCCTGCACACTAGAGGTCATGACCTTTTTACACAAACATGGGAAGGTGTGTCTTATTGCCATAGCCATAGAATATGTCTGGTCATGTACAGTCCTGTACATCAGAGGCCATGCCCAGTTTCCACACATATGGGTATGGAGGAGGTTTTTTCTGTCCTGTTTTTGAGAGTAAAGACACTGAGAGAGTGAGAGAGAGAGGGGGGGGGGGGGGGGGTTCCCCTGGGTTTTCGCCTTTGTTTAAAAACTAGAATTCTAACTGATCATTCTGAGGGAGCTGCCTCTTAATGTGTCAGGCTATAGGTTGTGAATGTTAGCACCTTCGATCCGTGAGGAGATTCCTTTGGATTATGTCGGAATTCCAACTGATCATTTTGAGGAACTGACCTCTGAATGTGTCAGGCCATAGGGTGTGGATGTTAACCCCGGCGATTTGTGAGGAAATTCCTTTGGATTATGTCGGAAGACTTTATGTCTAAACTATGAATTAAGGTTTTAGATTAGAAAATGACCCCAGCATGATATGTTTAGTATAATTGTAATGTAACGAGAGAGGGTAAAAACCCTGTATACATGTGGACCATTTTTCTTCAAATAAACTGACCCCACTGTTGACAGTTCTGCTGTTTAAGTGGTCGTGTCATACCTGACCTTTACCTCACCTACCTCTATCAAGCTTACCATTGATTAAAAAAATATGCTAAATTGGCTGTGAATGGAAAGGACAGTGGCGAGCCGTCAGGGCCCTCTAGGACCTCTCTGAGGGCCTAAGATATTCTAAAAAATAATATTTGAAAACATTAAAAAGCAAAAAAACATTTTTAAAAAAATAAAAATATTTGTTTAGTTATATTTTTCATTAGTTTTACCATAATAACTTAATTTAATTGTATTTAAAATAACATTTCCAAAGAAATAAATCCTTCGAATCTGCCTGTTTAGTTTCTGTTGGAATGTGAAGGGTTAAATGCTCCTTTAGCGGTCTCTGCGAGTTACTGTGAAGACGGGAGAGCTTGTTGGTCCCTCTGTACATTCACAGAGGGCCCGCTGTCACTACCCGATCTGTCCCCCTGCCCGATCGGTACTGCGCATGTGCGAGATGGTCCGCCATTTTTATTTTTATTTTTTTTTTTTATCCAGGTAAAATCCCATTGAGATCAATGATCTCTTTTTCAAGGGAGACCTGCAGCAGTAGGTTCCACAAGAAGACATAAAAACATAAACAACAGAACAACAAAAGGACATCATACAGCAAAATGTACAGGGATTACAATTTACATATTTAACCACATGTACAGTACCAACAGCATCTGATTTTGTAGCATCCAACCGAGCTTAAAAACATGTAGCCTAGTGGTACTAGCTTGGTAATTTTCCATTCTTTTTGCAGACTGTTCCATGTTAGTAGGAGCTGCACATCTAAAAGCTTTCTTCCCTAAGACAGTCCTAGCACTTGGCACATTTAATAAAACCACAGCATGCGATCTCAGGCAATAAGTACTTTCAATTCGCAGAGAGATCAGGGAGCAGATATAAGATGGTAGTTTATCCAACATGGCTTTGTAAATGAAAAAAGTACCAGTGACTGAGCCTCCGTACAGTAAGTGATGGCATAACCGCCTTGGTATACATGGTACAGTGATGCGTAAGTGCTTTACAATTTGTCAAAAAATCTCATGTGCACTGTGATACGCAGCATCTAACTTGCTCAGGTAATTGGCAGGTGCATTCATATATAACAAATCACCATAATCCAGCACAGGTAAAAAGGTCACAGTGACTAGCCTTTTCCTGGCCTCAAGCGAGAAACAGGACTTATTTCTGTAAAAGAAACCATAGCCTAACCCTCAGCTTTTTAAGCAGGTTATTGACATGAAGTTTAAAAGTGAGACAGTCATCAAGCCAGATACCCAAGTATTTGTAACAGGTAACCACTTCAAGTTGTATTCCTTGCGTAGTTACAATATCCAAAGCAGTCTCTGGTGTATTTTTAGCTTTAGCTTTCGAAATGCATTACCTTGGTTTTATCCACATTTAAAAGAAGCTTAAGCTCAGAGAGCTGAGCCTGAATAATGTTAAAAACAGCCTGTCATTTAACAACAGCCTCGTTAATCGAGGGACCTGCACAGTACATAACGGTATCGTCCGCATAAAAATGTAAGGTTGCTCCTTCGACATTTTCACCTAAACTATTAATATATATAGAGAATAATAGCGGACCTAAAACTGAACCTTGTGGTACACCATTAGTGATGTTTAACCACTCAGAAGACAGCCCATCAAACTGAACACATTGGGACCTTTCAGAGAGGTAGTTTACAAACCACCCTACTGCATGGCTGGACATGCCTATACTGACCAGCCTTTGCTTCAAAATGTGATGATCGACAGTATCAAAAGCTTTGGATAGGTCAACAAATAGAGCTGCACAACTCTGCTTATTATCTAAAATACTCGTAATATCATTTACCACTTTCATTGTGGCAGTGATGGTGCTATGTTGCTTTCTGAAGCCTGACTGATGTTTAGACAGGATGTCATTGTTACATAAAAACACCTTTACCTGTTCACTCACTAGGCGTTCAAGAACCTTGGCCAGAACTGACAATTTAGAGATGGGTCTATAATTGTTTAATAAGGTGGCCTCCCCTCCTTTTAGTAGTGGCAGGACATAAGCTGACTTCCATACTTTTGGGATTTTGTTCGTGCTGAGAGAGAGGTTAAAAAGAGTAGTAAGAGGTGGAGCAATAAAATCTGCAGCTATCTTTAAAAAGAAAAGAAAAGAAAAGAAAAGTTCTACATTGTGCCGGGCCAGCCGGCTTTTTAGGATCTAGCTTGGTTAAGACTTCACGAACAACATCACCATATTGGACAGACAACTCCGGACGGCAACCCAAGATGGACACTTGAGACAGTGGCTTTTAGCAAAGCTAAAAAATAAAACGAGAGAGAGATGAGTTATTATTATTACAACGTGACTACTTCACTATTATTCTCTCTTTTTATTGGGTTCTTTTATTTGGGGTTAAGTACAGAATAAGTGAGAAATTAATTTAACTTCTGTTAGACAGCCATATGCCATACATTTTTGCATACATTCACAGTAAATATGTATTCAGTATGATAGCTGTCTAACAGAAGTTAAATACATTTCTCACTTATTCTGACAATGTACTTAACCCCAAATAAAAGAACCCAATAAAAAGAGTTGTTAAATAATAGTGAAGTCACGTTGTAGTAACAATAACTCATCTCTCTCTCGAGTTTTATTTGTGTGCTTTGCTAAAAGCCACTGTGTCAAGTGTCCATCTTGGGTTGCCGTCCGGAGTTGTCCAATATGGTGGACCATCTCGCACATGCGCAGTACCGATCGGGCAGGGGGACGGATCGGGTAGTGTCCCGAGCCTTGATGTCCCAAGTCGACCGTCTGCAGACTGGTGCACACTGGAGTACAACAAATTGCAGCCCTTCGCCAGGAGGTCATCAAACTGCCCCCCCCTGGAGAACTGGAGGAGGTTGGCCAAGAGTTTGCAAGGCTGGCCAACAGCCCAGTATTCTCCAGGTGTGTGGGGGCCATTGATGGCTGCCATGTCCGCATAAAGACCCCCCCAGGACCTCTGGGCCAGGATTACCTCAACAGAAAGCTCTTCCCATCCATACAATTGCAGGCAGTGTGTGATGGGAAGGGCTTCTTTCTCAACACCTTTGTTGGGTATCCTGGCTCAGTCCATGACACCAGAGTCCTGAAGAACAGCGCAATTTACAAACAGGCTCTGTATCCTCCCTCAGGTGACACCAAATATTCTTGTTAATACATCAAAATCCATCAATGACTTTTAGTATACTAAATATGTTCTCTCTCTTTTTAGGATTCTTCCTTTTGGGTGATGGTGGCTACCCCTGCATAGAAGGACCTGTGGCCCTCATCACCCCATATAGAGAACCACTGCAAGGGAGGGTGCAGAGCCGCTTCAACCAGCATCATGCCAGGGCTCGCTCCATCATAGAGCGGGCCTTTGGCAGGATGAAAAGCAGGTGGAGATCGCTGTTCTTCAAGGCTCTGGAGGTCCACCACACCTTTGTCCCCTCAGTCATCACCGCCTGTGCAGTGCTCCATAACATCTGCCTCACAGCGGGGGACATCCTGGAGCCTGAAGAGGATGTTGGGGACATTGGTGTGGTTCCACCACGTCTGGTGAGGGGGGATCGAGGCGGACATGGCCAGCGAGACCGACTGGCAGGGCTGCTCTCTGCTCCATGTGTGCAACCAGTTGAACTACAAGAACATGATTATTTGTAGGACTTGGGGACACGAAGGCCTTGGACACCACACTGTGTGAAAAGCTGTGTGCCTTCATTTGCGGTTTATTATTTTAACAAATAAAGGAACAATGTTTTGACAAACAAAGTGTATCTCAATGGAACAATAACAACGTTGCAAAAACTTAGAAACAAAATCATTTATTTACCAATTTCTCAAAATAAATCCAAAAATTTTTGTGTTAGCCTGATTGGCCTCAAAGCGTTCCTGCTCTCGTTGGGCCTCCTCTGCAGAAACTCTAATAGGGCCCCCCTACTTGCCCTCTTCTTCTTGGCAGGCGGGGGACTGAGAGAGGTGGATGGCTCTTCATCCAGTGTAGTGGTGCTGCTACTTGTGCCAGGCTGCCCAGGATCCTCCTCTTCCTACATTGCCTGGCCACAAGGAGCAGCCACAGCTCCACTGGATGAAGAGCCAATCCCACTGGGGGCCACGTCAGCCGAGTCCATCAGGACTGGAGGCTCCATGGAGGGCCGACTCCCAATGGCTTCATGCATCAGGGAAAACCACGACCATGTGGCTGCCGTGGCCTCCCCCGCATCTGTCCCCGTCCCTGTAGGGGGGGTTTTCAGCTCCTGAGGGAGAACAAGGAATGTATGAGTCAGATGAAGACACAATAGAAATAGCTGCATTGTATGCATCTAGAAATACAATATCTCACCTTATATTTTTTTTCAGGTTGTCCCACTTTTTGCCAGTTGGGTGGGAGTGAGCAACTCCTCCAACTCCATCTTCTGCAGAACCTCTCTGTGGAGTAAACCATTTCTTAAATTATAGCATCCAGGCATGCAAAGTCTGATTACTTCTGACAATATGCTTCATGCATAATAATTCCATGACACTCAGGTTCACTGTGGTTCATTCACAGTAGTGGTTACATTGATTATCATACCATGCACCAAAACAACATTGTCAAACAACTCATGTAGAACTGTAGCTCACCCCCAGGCCTTCTTGGCTGTGAACCTCTTTCCTGTAAACAGGTGCTCATTGTCAGTCCTCTGTTGAATGAGGGCTCTGGTTTGGGCCTCCGTCCCTGTTTAAGGAGAATTATGTTATACATACATCAGCAAAAGGAAACCTTAAGCCATTAACATTTCACTCACATAATGCTGCATATAAATGACAGCTTAATTATTGAATTGAGCCGATTTGAATGTATTGAATTATTTATTACAAATACATTGTGACTGCCAGCCAAATGAATGATGGTACCTTAGTTACGTCTGTATGTGGCAGGTAGCCTAGTTAAATGAAGAAACAAGTGGTTTCCAACCGAAATATGTCCGATAAATAACGAATGCTGCGTGTGTATACGCACGTTATGTAGCCTATCTCTTGCCTTTAGTTGGGCATTTCACATGAACATTGTTGAGAAAATATAAAGCGTTCAATAACAGAAATATATGAGTTGTGGGTTAAATACATGTGAACAGATGTTGCATTATCGTAACGGTATCGTTGTAGGCATACAAATAACATGAAGTAATAGGTACTTACACTTGTGTAGTTTTTCTGCCGCCATGTCTTTCAAATGTGCCAGCTGCATGCTGGAGGCAGGGCTTTTAAACCGAGTGAAATCAAGGATTCATGCCTCAGCTGTGATTGAATGGAAATGACAATAAATGAAACTGTAAAACGAAAAAAGCGATCATGAAAATGTTTCCAATAATGATTTTTGACCACTTTTGTTCAGATCACATATTTGTAACTAAATGATACATTAATTGAAACAAAACACGGTATAAACTGAGGAGTGAGTCCCGTGAGGTTCATGTATTTTCTTCACTCCGCTGGGGTATTGCTCTCATGTCAAGAAGCATCAGATCAGTGCATGCACTGCCTCGTCCAA
>NW_022990272.1:0-33993 GCF_902827175.1 Gymnodraco acuticeps
ACATCCAGGAGTACATGTTGCTGACTGAGTTACAGCTATCATGGAGACTTCTCTTTGAAGTCATGTTGTGTCTCTTTGAAGTCACGTTGTGTGTCTTTGAAGTCACGTTGTGTGTCTTTGAAGTCACGTTGTGTGTCTTTGAAGTCATGTTGTGTGTCTTTGAAGTCACGTTGTGTCTCTTTGAAGTCACGTTGTGTGTCTTTGAAGTCATGTTGTGTCTCTTTGAAGTCATGTTGTGTCTCTTTGAAGTCATGTTGTGTCTCTTTGAAGTCATGTTGTGTCTCTTTGAAGTCATGTTGTGTCTCTTTGAAGTCATGTTGTGTCTCTTTGAAGTCATGTTGTGTGTCTTTGAAGTCACGTTGTGTCTCTTTGAAGTCACGTTGTGTCTCTTTGCATCACGTTGTGTTTCAGAGTTTGGTGCTGCGTGTCTCCAGCCTGCCTCTGGTCCGCTCTGCGCTGCAGTCCGTGAACTCTGTGTACTCGGAGGTCAAAGGTCGTTACCCCCTACTGAACCTGGTGGGGGGGGTCGCCGAGGTCGGGGTCCGCAGCGTCTCCAACGTCGCCATGACGACGGCAACGCCCCTCCTTCAGAGCCTGGAGCTGCAGAGTACGCTAAATAAATGCTAATGCTAAAGCTACTGCTATTGCTAATGCTCCAGACGAGGTTGGGAGGGTTACTTTTAAAATATAATCTGTTACAACTGATTACATTTCAAAACATGTAATCCAGGTTTTGTATCTCGTTACATGTAATCCAGGTTTTGTATCTCGTTACATGTAATCCAGGTTTTGTATCTCGTTACATGTAATCCGTTACTCACCAAGACCTCTGCTAATGCTAACACTGCTAAAGCTGCTGATAATGCTAATGCCAATAGAGTGCCGGATAATCTCCACATGTTTACCCTACTTTTACAATGTTCTAATCATAAATCTAATCGATAGATTATTAGGGTAGACATGAGGAGATTATCCGGCTGAACTAAACGTGATCCGTCTCTTAAGTGTGTTTCAACCACAGACCTGATTTCCAGCTATTTTCCAAAATCCCATGGAGAAATCTCATTGCTTTTTGTCGAAGGAACCGGAAGGAGTTTACTTCCGGGTTTTAGGACGCGTCACTGTGGCTCTCTCTATACAACTGCATCTAATACCAATGCTAATAATAAAATGCGTTTTCTTAGATACAAGTTATTTAAAGTGCGTTAATGATAAACTCTCTGTCGCTGCTAAACCTGATTCTGCTGGTGTTGTGACCCTCTGGTTCTCTGCAGTCGAAGTTGCTGAGAGTTTTGCTCTCTTTGGTCTCGACTCTCTGGAGAAGAACTTCCCGATCCTGAACCAATCAACAGACGAGGTTTGTTCTGCATCACTTTCAGACGCGTCCTGTATCTGTATTACTGCAGAGCAGAGACGGACGGAACATTTTCTCACCAAGAATTTAGAAGTTAATTAAAACCTTTCCCTGAATAAAAAAACTCTTCCAGTTTCAGTTTTATTATATAAGTGCCGTCTACCAGGTGTAACTAGCCGGGTGTTGTTGACGGGGTGTTGTTGACCTGTAGTTAATGGCCAGGTGTTGTTAAGCAGGTGCTTTAGACCAGGTTCTGTGTAATAACCAGTCCACCAGGTGTTGTTAAGCAGGTGCTTTAGACCAGGTTCTGTGTAATAACCAGTCCACCAGGTGTTGTTAAGCAGGTGCTTAGACCAGGTTCTGTGTAATAACCAGTCCACCAGGTGTTGTTAAGCAGGTGTTGTTAAGGCAGGTGCTTTATACCAGGTTCTGTGTAATAACCAGTCCACCAGGTGTTGTTAAGCAGGTGCTTTAGACCAGGTTCTGTGTAATAACCAGTCCACCAGGTGTTGTTAAGCAGGTGTTGTTAAGCAGGTGCTTTATACCAGGTTCTGTGTAATAACCAGTCCACCAGGTGTTGTTAAGCAGGTGCTTTAGACCAGGTTCTGTGTAATAACCAGTCCACCAGGTGTTGTTAAGCAGGTGCTTTAGACCAGGTTCTGTGTAATAACCAGTCCACCACGGTGTTGTTAAGCAGGTGCTTTAGACCAGGTTCTGTGTAATAACCAGTCCACCAGGTGTTGTTAAGCAGGTGCTTTAGACCAGGTTCTGTGTAATAACCAGTCCACCAGGTGTTGTTAAGCAGGTGCTTTAGACCAGGTTCTGTGTAATAACCAGTCCACCAGGTGTTGTTAACCAGGTGCTTTAGACCAGGTTCTGTGTAATAACCAGTCCACCAGGTGTTGTTAAGCAGGTGCTTTAGACCAGGTTCTGTGTAATAACCAGTCCACCAGGTGTTGTTAAGCAGGTGCTCTGTCCTCAGGTGGTGGGTCACCTGAAGGACGCCTTCTTCCTGACGCTGGACGACGTGCAGCTGTGGGTGGGGGACGGTCTGGACGTGGCTCTGGATCAGATGGAGCGTCTGTCTGAAGGCGCTGTGGCGGTGGTGAGGCAGCTTCAGGACTCTCAGGTGGGCCAGGTGGCTTCCTTTGGGCTGGACGACCTGCTGACCCGCCTGGAGGATGCCGCCGCCCACTACCTGCCCCTCCCCCCCACCCTGCGTGAGTACAGGGGCATTCTGGGAAACTGGGGTCGAATTGGAGTTTCATTTTCTATTTCTGAATCAGAATTCCTTTATTTGTCCCGCAACGGAGAAATGTTGGGTCTAAGATAAGATAAGAAGTACTTTATTGATCCCAATTTGGAAATGTTTGTGTTGCAGCAGCATAAAAAGACAAGGCATTGAACTTTAAAAGTTGAAAGACTAGAAATAAACAATCCAAAATGTAAACATCTCAATAGAAATAGAATAGCATTATAAAAAAACAACTAGAAAATCTACATGTTGAATTTAAAATGTATAGTAACAAAATATAAAGCAGGATATTGTTTATACATAATGTCAGGAATGGAATATTACACATTAGATTTAATTGTTTTATACCAACAAGAGTGCAGATTAAGTAAAAAGTGTAGACTTCCACATTTGACTCTCTTTCTAATGCATTAAATGAGTGTTTGTTTGTCAGGTCGGGAGTGGGAGCTGAGGGTGCAGGAGCTGGAGGATGAAGAGGAGGATGATGGTGAGCCCAGCTTGTGGACGAGGGTCCGCAGTCTGCTGCTGAACCTCGGCCTGCAGCTGTACCACCGCATGATGAAGGTCCGGGACATGCTGCAGAGAGCTGCCCTGACTCTAGGGGGCGCCGCCAACCAGGTGAGACTGAACCGCTGCTGTCAGAGGAAGAAGTTAGCCGCCTTTAGCTTAGCGGTGGTGACGTGAAGTCATGTGACCGTGCTGTAGTTCCTTTATAGCCCAACATTAGCCTCCTTTAGCTTAGCGGTGGTGACGTGAAGTCATGTGACTGTGCTGTAGTTCCTTTATAGCCCAACATTAGCCTCCTTTAGCTTAGCAGTGGTGACGTGAAGTCATGTGACCGTGCTGTAGTTCCTTTATAGCCCAACATTAGCCTCCTTTAGCTTAGCGGTGGTGACGTGAAGTCATGTGACCGTGCTGTAGTTCCTTTATAGCCCAACATTAGCCTCCTTTAGCTTAGCAGTGGTGACGTGAAGTCATGTGACTGTGCTGTAGTTCCTTTATAGGCCAACATTAGCCTCCTTTAGCTTAGCAGTGGTGACGTGAAGTCATGTGACCGTGCTGTAGTTCCTTTATAGCCCAACATTAGCCTCCTTTAGCTTAGCGGTTGTGACGTGAAGTCATGCGACCGTGCTGTAGTTCCTTTATAGCCCAACATTAGCCTCCTTTAGCTTAGCGGTGGTGACGTGAAGTCATGCGACCGTGCTGTAGTTCCTTTATAGCCCAACATTAGCCGCCTGTAGCTTAGCGGTGGTGACGTGAAGTTATGTGACCGTGCTGTAGTTCCTTTATAGCCCAACATTAGCCTCCTTTAGCTTAGCGGTGGTGACGTGAAGTTATGTGACTGTGCTGTAGTTCACCAATAACGACGAAGTGGTTCTCCTCTCCTGCAGGTGGGTCTGGGTTTAGTTCTGGATCTGAGTGGAGAGCTGCTGCTGGTCCTACAGCGCCTCCTGGTGGCTCTGGTTTACCGGACGGAGAACGTCCGAGAGCGGATGATCAGCGAGGTCAAAGGTCGGACCGCCATGCTGGCCGAGCTGCGTCCGGTCCGTCAGATCTCAGAGCTGCCGGTCCAGATCCAGCAGCTCCTGGGAGACCTGCAGGAGTTAGCCAAGATCCTGCTGCAGCTCGTCATCAACGCCACGCCGCTCTACACCATGGTGAGTCACCTGACACTCAAGAAGTCACCTGACACTCAAGAAGTCACCTGACAAACACCTGGACCCTTTAGGAGATTGATGGTTTTGCTTGTTAGGGAACTATTGTCCTGCGTCCTTCCTCTGACCCAGTGTATCAGTCTGTCCTCACTGAGCAGCTGCACCTTGGGCTGCTCTCAGTGTCTCCCTGCTCCTGTTGGGTCAGCTGATAGAGGTCACAGTGCTTCATATGCAGCATGTTGATTGTCCTCTCAGAGCTGAACACATGGGTCTGGGTTAGAGATCTTCAGAAACACAGCACATCTCTTGTGAATTCTCCCGCCGAAGCTCCAAATAGACCCTCAGTGTTTCCATCAGAGTTCCAGCTCTCTCTGTGTCTCTCTGAGTCTCCATTGATCCAGAAGTTTTCCGTCACAGTGCTGAGCTAGGCTCATGTGTCTCTTTAAGTCTCTTTAAGTGTAAATCTTGTGTGTTCTCAGCTCCAGCAGCCGTCTGCTCAGGAGGTCGAGGACTTCCTGAACCAGGAGGACTTTTCGGGCGACGTTCCGTCTGGCCCTAACTCTGCGGACAGTCTCTTCCTGAAGGCGATGGACGGACGTCCTCGCCGCCGCCAGAGTCTTTACTCCCGCAGCGGCAGGAGCCCTCTGAGCCCTCAGAGCGCCGACCCGCCCAGCGTCCGGCGCCGGTCCAGCCTGAGGGACCTGCCGCCGCCCGGCGTCCGGCGCCGGTCCAGCCTGATGGACCTGCCGCCACCGGAGCTCGATGTCCAGCCGCCGCCGATCCCTTCCGACGGCGGGAAACTGCGGCGCCCGTCGGCAACCGAGCTGCTGCTGGCGCCGCTCAAACAGTTTGTGGCTCAGAGCCAGAAGGCCTTCGAGTACCTGAGCCCCAACGCTCCCGAGGACCCGGAGCCCGGCGACTCCACCGACAACGGCATGGACTGCTAAACGCCACCCTGAGGTCTCAGATCCACAATAAAGAACCACCGCCCCCGCCCCCCCCTCGACCAATCACAGCCCTCCGTCTCCGCCCCTGATGGCGATCCCTTCCTGCCTCGACTGATGCTCGTTTGCTCGTTCACGTTCAGAAACGGAGCGATTGCAAAGTTAGTTTAAAAGGTCGTAAATGAGTTTTAATCTCACATCAACATAACAGAAAACACTTAGACGATGCTTAATCTGTCCTTTAGGATTCAGTTTCATCCAGAATACTTCATATTAAGGTACATGTATTCACTTGTACCCATTGGCTTATTAGCGTGTTTATTAGCAGCTTTCCCCTCATTCTGCACGACCAATGGCACGGTTTCATTTCCCCTCCACAAACTTCCAGATTATTCACAGTAAGATAGGAAGTTCTCGAACACAAAATTAAAGCTTAGACTGGTTTTAGAAGATGGTAGTGGGGGGGGGCAGTGACTCATAGTAGTTGCCTAACAATGGCAGAGTCACTGGTTCGATTCCCAGCCCCGGTGGTCAACATGTGGAAGTGTCCTTCAGGAGAGACAAACTGTTCTTATTAAGAAACCCTACGAGGGTTAGAAGTGTACGTTTAGTTAAAAGGTTATAGAAGATTTCACGCATTGTTAAGTGTTTGGTAACAACTCTTACAGATGTTGCTAATGTAAATGCTAATATGCCACTAGTTACCTGCTAATATGTGTACCTGAATGTAATATTTATACATATATATACTATTTTAAACATGAATAAATTGTCTAGAGTTACCTGTGATTTATTGACTAGTAAATAAGTAAATATTCCGGACTGAATATTGAAGCTATTGTAACTTCAATTTGGATGAAATCTGAAATACAGGCTGAGTTTTGTCAGATATTTAACAAATATAAATAAAAAAATGTAATTATTATGAGGTCTGCCGTTTCTCTGTAATCTGACAAGTTTAAATAAAGTTTCTCTGTACTCCAACATGTTTAAATACAGTTTATCTGTACTCCAACATGTTTAAATAAAGTTTATCTGTACTCCAACATGTTTAAATAAAGTTTCTCTGTACTCCAACATGTTTAAATAAAGTTTCTCTGTATGTTAAAATGTTGTTATAAAATACAATATATCTATATCCAGACTAATGAGTTTCTACACGGACCCTCATTATTGCGTGTTGTCACTTCCGGGCTATCCTGTGTGCTTCCTGTGTGCTTGCTCTGCTGCTGATAGCTAGTGATGGCGAGATGAAGCCTTATGAAGCTTTCCAGCCAATTGGTTCGCAAAAGGGTTCATCTCATGAGGCTTCATCATGGGCTTCATCTCATGAGGCTTCATCATGGGCTTCATCTCATGAGGCTTCATCATGGGCTTCATCTCATGAGGCTTCATCATGGGCTTCATCTCATGAGGCTTCATCATGGGCTTCATCTCATTAGGCTTCATCATGGGCTTCATCTCATTAGGCTTCATCATGGGCTTCATCTCATTAGGCTTCATCATGGGCTTCATCTCATTAGGCTTCATCATGGGCTTCATCTCATGAGGCTTCATCATGGGCTTCATCTCATGAGGCTTCATCATGGGCTTCATCTCATGAGGCTTCATCATGGGCTTCATCTCATGAGGCTTCATCATGGGCTTCATCTCATTAGGCTTCATCATGGGCTTCATCTCATTAGGCTTCATCATGGGCTTCATCTGAACACAACCCCCCTTCTTCTTTCGTGTAACGTTAGAGGTCCAACTCGGTGTCGTGTAGCCATGCCCGCATCTCTGGTCCTAGGTCGAAGAGGCCGGCTTCCGAGGGTGGTCTATATAAGGGGCAGATAGTGATTATATGGACAGCGGTCTGCTCAGGGTCACCGCACTCGCAGTTCGTAGACGGTTCAGAGTGGTCCACTGCCGGCGCGGTAGGTTGTCTCCTCCAATGGCGCCATCTCCTGGGTCCCAGATGTAACGGTGGATTCGGGAGGGCCCGGCTGAATCCCACTCCTGCTTCCAAGCTGCTGCCAACCATGCATCTCTGGAGATATCCTCAGAGGTGGAGTTGAGCATCTCTTGAGCTGCTTTGTTGTAGGGGTGGCGGGACTTGAGTCTGCTTGGAGGTGCTGGTGTTATTGTGGTGTTGTGCAGGATGTGCCAGTCATACTTTTGTGCCTTCCTGGCCAGGGCGAGGGTGGCAGCCTCCCGTCGGAGGCCGGCCGGTGCTATTCCCGCGAGGACTGGCAAGAGGGACACAGGGGTAGGCTTTAAGCATCCAGTTATTATTCGGAGGGAGGTATTGATAGCCACGTCGACCTTTCTCGCATGAGGGCTTCTGCTCCAGACTGGGGCGCAGTATTCCGCTACAGAGAAGACCAGGGCTTGAGTGGATATTCGCAGTGTCTTAGCGGAGGCTCCCCAGGTTGTTCCAGCGAGGCGGCGGATCAGCGCGACTCTGGATGTTACCTTGGCCTTGACTTCTTCCAAGTGTTTTTTAAAGGATAATGTCCGATCCAGACGCACTCCAAGATACTTCGGGGCTTGCTGGACCTCAGACATTTGTCCCTGCTGGTCAAAGTGTGTAAAACAGGCAGACTGGACATCTCAACAGTGTGCTGTATCTCATACCGAGTCCCCATTGAGTAAAGCATAACTCTAAACAACGAACATTAAATCATATTTTCATGTTAACAATATTGTATTTATTCCAGTTGAATGATTGTGATTGAAAAGCCTAAGGAGGCTGGTACACATTGCAAAGAGGGATTTGTATTCCTTAATAATATTCATA
Source organism: Gymnodraco acuticeps (assembly GCF_902827175.1). NCBI lineage: Eukaryota > Metazoa > Chordata > Actinopteri > Perciformes > Bathydraconidae > Gymnodraco > Gymnodraco acuticeps. Next base: position 7,988 of record NW_022990272.1, read on the forward strand.
AACGTAACCATGTTGTAGCCGGAGAAAGGCTACAACATATCAAAGACTACATTTATTAACTACATTATCTCATTTAGCTGTAGCTTTTATAAACAACAACAATATACGTATTGTCCAGTCTTTGAACCAGGGACCCTGCGGTCAGGAGTCAACTGCTTTCCAGCTGAGCCACAGCACACACACTAAAGCTCCCTGAAAACACTGCAACATATTTATTCCTGTATTTATTCATGTTTTTATTTATGTTTTTATTCCTACATTTATTTATGCTTGTATCTTTTATACTTATGACATGTTCCGACCTCTATATAAGTGAGGGTCTGAGCTCTCTTGATTCCATCGTGTCAGCGGGCCCGGGTACAGGAGGGGTAATATGGTTCTTGTTATACATCCATGGGGATTATGAGCGTTGAGGTTCAACGGTTCAACCATAGACTTGGGTTGCGTTCCGATAATCCAAAAATCAGCTCCTAAATTCTAACCCTATCTCCTATCCCTTGACCTCTGAATGAAAGGTCACGGGTTAAGGCAGGCATCCTCAAACTACGGACTCCGGTCCGGATCCGGACCGAACCACCACTGTCTCCGGACTCTGAGCAAATGATACTTTTCATATGTATTATCTTTCTGTATTATATGTGAGACATCGCCACAACGCATTCGCAACGAGTCAAAATTATCCGCTATGTCCACTGCAAACAGCGCTCTGCATGTCTGACTGTTCCACTGTGTTCCACCTGTGTGTGTCAACGCTTTGGTCCAATCACATTCAGCATCCAGTCAGCGTTTTTTTTCCCCCAAACAATCTGCGAATCAGAGGCACAGTAGGGCGGGTCTTCGCGGAATGCGGGTGGGAAAAATGTGTGTGTCTCTTTCAACCTGTCTAAGTCAGAGCGAGAATTAAAAAAAAAAAATTCAGAGCGAGAGTTAACAGCTCATCTAGTTCCATCTGTACTGTAGCTAGTAGCCTAGTTTCACCTACCGGGGTGGCAACTGACACCCTAAAAATAGGCCCAGCTGCCACCCCAGTTGGCAGCTTTGTTTTTAAAGAAAAGTTGTGGCTCATCGGACATTTATGAGAGAAAGTCTCTAATGTCTGAGTGCAAGTGAATGCAGCACAAGATGCACGTCATGTGTAACCCCTCCTCCGGTCCTGGCGCGAGCGTTGATATACGATTGGCGGCGATTTAATTTTGAACTGGACGGCGCAAAACGAGAAGCATTCGGACCCAAGCACTGAAGGAATGAGGTATTTGCGGTCTGACAGAGAAGAGACTGTCAGTTTGGCTGTACTCAGCATTGAATCAAAACGCACTAAAGCTGTTGATCTTAATACGTTTGTGAGGCGTTTTGCTGAACAAAATGGTAATCGCCGCATTCAGCCGTAATAGACATGTCAACTTGATGCTCTGCTCACGGATGAGCATACACAACTATTAAGATGATGACCTTACGTGTGTAAATATATTGTTTTCTTTGAGGGGGTCTGCCCCCAAAAAACTGTTTTAAGTCCTGAGAAAGTCAAATCAGACGGTGTGTAAAACTACACTGCCCAGCCAAAAAAAAGTAACCACTTTGATTGAACTAGGCCAGTAGGTAAGGGCTTTCCACTGGATAATAACTGAAGTATAAAAGAATGCATGACTGAAGTGATGGAGACCATGATGAAGGCAAACAAAAAGAGGAAATAACAGGTCAAATCAAGCAAATCCCCTCTCAGATTCCACAGCAACCAGAAGAACATAAATATTGGCTGGTGATTTGATTCATCAGCTTTGTGATGGAATAAAAAATGCACAGTGCATTTCCTTAGCTGTGGGTGAGTCCACTGACACCACTGACAATGCTCAGTTGCTGGTGTTTGTGAGTTTTTATGATGAGGCAAAGGGGGAGTTTGTTGAAGATGTGTTGGGCCTGACGAACCTCAGTGGACACACAAGGGGGAATACATTTATAAAGCAATAATGGGAATGCTGAATGAAAGAGGGTGCAGCTGCCTTTATTCATAACTGTGCAGCTCTTACACTGCGACTCTGAGGGATCAAGCACAGACACAATAACAATGAAAACTGCTGCATCCAGAGACTTTTTGTTTTTGCAACCTCGTGTTAAGAATCTTGTTGCAATTGTTTAAAAGTTTGAATGACCGTAATAAACGGACCTTTGTCTTATTGAAACATTTATTTTGGACCTTTAAGATTTGTATTTGAGTACCCCTGGGTTAAGGGATAGTGGATAGGAGAATTCAAAAGGACTTAGGAGAAGAGACTGCGGTACTTTAGAGAATCGACTGCACTTTCACTATCCGACGTGTTTCTGATGCGCCAGCGGACGTCCTGAATGAGCGTCTGCTGCTGTGGGGAAACTATGGAGACTACAGTTCTCTATACAGCGGACTACAACATGGATGTTCAATAAGAACGAGGGACTCCTGTGAACTCATCTAGAGACTCTGTGCTCTGATGCTGTTGCTTTATGCTTTATGAACAGGGACAACAGAGAAACAGATTCTTCAGAACCAAAGTTGGAATTGAAATAAAAAGGAAAGTGAAACTTCTGCTCGTCCCCCTCTCCCTCCGGTCCTCATTAATACAAATGATCCCAATACGTATGATTGATGAAAAGATCTTAAATCAATACAGATGTATTTATTATAAACGTTAGTCCTTAACATCCATCACTGTGTATATCACCATTCAAACATCTACACACAGCTCAGTGAAATGTTGACTTTATTTGATCATTTCAGTAAAAACTAACGTTCATATTTCTCTCTTTGATTATAATACACATACGTTTTAAAACGCTTAATAAGCACCGTAACTTTCATGATATCATTTCGCCGTCATAATCGGATGTTGACTGTTGAGTGACGGTGTCAGTACCAGATATGTTCGGCCTACCAAATATGTTCGGGTGTATTTCCGTCGCATCCGTCATCCGTCATATCCGTCATATACTCACCTCCCTCTGCTCCCAGCGCTATGCTGCCACACATCGGCCGTCTGCGGAACTGCAGCCGGAGGAACTCGGTACAGCTTGTTATGTGTGTGTACTTAATTATTTACAATTAAAAAATATATATATTCTGCGTTACTTTAGCCAACACTTTTATAATATATAAGCCTGATCATGTCGTTGAAAGCAAGTACAGATGTTCTCCCTTTTCCACAGTTCTGTGTGAACTTCATCTAAGGTAGATGCTTTGCTTCTGCACCAGTTTAGCAGAAGTCTGTTTTGTAAGACTGGTTTTGTTGCAGTCTGTTCATGCTATGTGTTTCTTGCGTAAGACTATATACACACGGAACACATGTATTACAGGGCTGTACCCAGTGTGCTTCATAAAACATTTTTGAAGCTTATTTTTTTTAAATTAAGCCGTTTCCATGTTATAACAGCATCTCGTTAAATCAATATCGGAAACAATAATTGTCTTTTTGTGGTTATTTAAATGTAATTTATGGTGCTATTAGAGTGCTTATAGACTGACCCGTTAATACAGATGCCCCCCCCCCCCCCCCCCCCCCTTTGTGTGCGGTGAGCTGGAGAGAAGGCAGTCTATTTATTTTGGTGAAAAAAAAACCCCTAACATATATGGATTGAATCAGAATATTGTGTTGGATCAAAACATATTGTACATTTTGAGAATTCTTACATCTATTACAATACATTTTGAGCTTTGGACAATGTTTGGATCAAACGAGCCAGAAACAACCTTAAGCAGCCACCACTGGAATATTATTGCAGTAATATCATAATACTAGTAGCCTTATATTAGTGTAGCCTAATATTGATCGACAAATATTTAGAAATAAATCTGGTTCTGCCTGCCTGCCTCATCGCACTCTGCCCTGCTGCATTACCATGTATAGTATTTACATTCATAATGATCCTTTTTTGTTGCAGAGCTTTAGAGGCTTTAAGAGACGAACTGTCAATGATGCCAACTTGGCGACCTACAAACTAGATATAGCAATCTTGGAGCTATTGCGGCTAGCTACTTTCATTGGAAAGAGTCTCTAATTTTTTGTATGTATATATTTCATATATCCATCCCAAGCTTACCTACCCAACTGAATGAATTCACACATTCAAGTAAATAGAAAGACAGCACAGCATTCAAGTGTTTATTGAGAATTTGAACTTCAACGTTAATGGAAAAAGCTCCAAACTTTTCTCTACAGCCCTTAGTATCAAGAAATCCTTCTAGTTCCTTTTACATGTGGATAGGAAAACAGCACAGATTGTTCAGAATATATGAGGAAGCCATCAGGGAAGCAGCATGACCCAAGGCAGGACTGCAGAGACAGGTTCAGCCACGACCCGAAGTCCACGACCCGAAGTCCACGACGGGCAGCGTCCGGGAAAACCAAACTTGAAGGTAAGATATCAAATGATGATCTTCATTAATTGCAGTGACAATTTAGTCTATTCTGACATTTGTTTGTGTGAGTTAATCTTTACCTATGATATCTGGTTGCAGAAGGGACTGCAATAGCCTGGATGTTGGTCATCAGAGTAGATGCCCTGCAATTCTCCTCTTTTACCTTTCCCAACATATCCTATGAATAGAAAAAGAAAATATTGTAATTGAATCACACTAGGACCACAACACACTAAATATGTAATGACACATAAACATTATTATCCAGAATAAGAAGTCTACCTGGTTTGCAGTTTTTGTAAGGCTCCAAGCATCCACGGCAGGTGTCCATGGTGTACATGACGTTGAAATCCTGCTTGTATGAAGCAGAGAACAAACTCCATGTAGCAACACCTGTGTAAAACAAGCATTTCAATAGAGCCATTAAAAATATGCATAGACACCACAGCTGTCGTATACTGCTGCACCTTCACTGAATCACTTACTCTCAAGCCAGCGAAAGTGGGCCCCTCTTCTGAAAGACACAGTGGACATTGTGTCTCTGAAGGTGGTACACACTAGAGTGAGTGATGAGTACGCTTTGTCACCTTCCTGGAGAACCACTTCCATCAGAAGGTCCGAGAGAAGACAGTTTGGCAGCTGTGAAGTATTGGTCAGACTAGATCAAACATATTTAACAACACATTGACTAGACTGTTGCCAGCACAATCGAAATACCAAGATTCTTTGGGCTTCAGGTAGCAAAAAGACACATTTTTAATATTAATGTTGAATATATCACACACATTTTTCTTATGTTTTGTTATTCTTCTCCTTGAGGTAAAAAACAGCTATCAATAAAGTTAAAAAAAGCAGTGAGACATAATAGTTGGAAATTCTGCCGTGATCACAGGTCGTTTTTTAAACAAAAAACAGTTACTGCTTCACTGAAAAGATATTACCTCCAATATGAAGCACATGTCGGACTTTTGAAACTGGACCTTTGAAGGAAAATATAAGGTGTGGGTCATGTGATTGTTTAATTACATGTGTATACAATTATCAATATGTATGCATGTGTTAAATAATCTGGATCTGTCCGTGGCTATAAAAATCACATAATATCAGGATGAAAATGTAAATCAGTGTCAAAGAAACTGTTGTCTATAAAGTAACATTTAAAATGTATGATTTACCCTTCAATCTGGTACCGTTCCATGAGCATAATGCACCACCATTTCCGGATCTGTGCTATGTCCCGCTAAAAGAAAATGTAACAATAATAAAGTTGAAAATGAATGGAACCTCATCATTTGTCTACTCAATGTTAGCCCCCTCTTCCCCCTGAAATACTAACTCAGAGGATAAATACTGACCTCGGTAAACCAAAGTAGAGCATCTGTGCTGAAGTTGAGTGCATACTGTGAAAGGATAAAGATCTGTTAAGTTATGAGTTTCAAAACTAACAAAACCCCTTAAAAAAAAGTGTCAAGGGAGGAATTTACCATCAGTATGAAGACACCACAGTCATTGCCCGTGGTTTGGTGAGGCTAACCCTGTAAGAATTTGGAATATAACAGTGATGTTCATGGTCAAATGGAAAATAAAGACATGTGAAAGCAGGTGTATGAGATGGTGGAGAAATGTACCTTGACGTCTCTGCCGAACTTTACTGTCCACTGACCTGGAGCAATGCGGTGCGCTAGGTCACTGTCAAAAGAAATGATAAGACATGGGAATTGATTTGGTGAAGGAACGCTATACACAATATAATTCATGTTTTTGGATTTCCTTACATTGAACTATTGCATGCCTTAAAAGAGGAAAGTTATGAAAGCCACTGAACGGGGCTAAAATAAAACAAACAAAAATACGTTTACCAGCCGCTGAACAAAGCTGAACTTGAAAACAACCTTTGAACAAGGCTTATAACAAAATGAATATTATAATTCATAGCATCCTGTTGCAGACTCTTTTTCTTTTGGTTCCACTAAGGACACTCCAGACTTTGTGGAAATGGAGATATATTATAAATGAATTTGATCAGATTCAGACCCCTGGTCTACAAGATGGTTACTGCAGTATTAGAATACTATAAACTATTTAGAACTCCCATACAAGCCACAGAACGGTGAGGGGGTAATCATGTTACAAAAACCTAAATATGTCCTTGTAGGAATTGTCCCCAAAGCCATCTGGCTTAAGAGGGTCGAGCAAATATAACTCTCTCTTTGCTGGCTTGATCACCTGTCAACCATTGACAAAATAGCTGAAATTAGACATAATCAAACACCAGAAGAAAACCACACAGCACAACTTATGTTCATTTTGTACATGCTGGTGAGATCATTTGGAACAGACTCACGCAAAGCAAATAGTGATCTGCCTTTCCTTGCTGCCGACTCCAGGCAGGGATGAAAACCATGTCCTTGGTGGCCAATTGGTCAGCCTAGTATTTTAAACAAGGGATTTTAAGTTGCTGTATATCAATTTCAAGAAACATAGGTCTCAAGCAACAGGAACTTACTGGAAAACTGGCCAACACGTCAGCTGTTTTGGACTTCCAGGTAGGAACCACATACATATCCACGATGTATATATCTTTGCCCTATATTGATAGTTTTTCAAAAAAAATGAAATCTTCATAGAAGTATGTTCAACAACAAGAGACAACCACACTTCACGAGATTGGAGTTTCACCACTAAACAGCTATTTAGAAAATATGTGTTATTCAAAAGAAAAAAGCAGGCCAATGATGTCTGTTGAAAACCGTACATGTCTTTGGGTGGCTTCTTGTACCATCTTCAGGCACGTGTTTCCAATCTGAAACAGTAACAACAGTAAGTTACCTGTGCCATTTATTTGAGACAAGATGAAGTTGGGAGGAAAGCTCAAGTATACCTACATTTGACTCCATGCACTGAGGAAGACCCAGGCTCCAAAAGTCCTCTCTGGTCAGGCACACATCACCCTCCTTCACAATGACCTCTGCTCCAGGCCTATTGTGGTCTAGCACATAGCTGAGCTGCAAATAACAGATTGCAAAACATACTTCAAGCCAATAGAAAACATAGAAAAATTAAAATCAAAACAATGCACCTCCATCACTGTGCATGAAGTAAACATATATCTACCAGCTTGTCTTGAATCGGATGTAGATCCTTTGCGTATTTCGCACCAGAGAGGGCATACTGGTGGTCAGCAACTGACCCCTCCGAATCCAACTTCGGTTCAGCTGTTATTAGATAGACACAAAATAAACAGTATTATTGAAGTACCACACATGAAGTATACCTAAAATGTGTCCTTGTATTGATAATCAAAATACCTCTCAACATAGGCCTGATAAAGGGCTTCAGCTGAGACACATTCACACTCTGTCTCAGCTGAGCTCCTGTTGAGCTCAACAGGGTTGCCACACCCTTGTTGGTGATTGAGGAAACCACATAAGGGCCAAACCAGTTGCACTCCAGTTTTCCACCTTTTCGGCCCTCCTTCCTCTTATTCGCTCTTAGGACCTCATCTCCAACGTTAATCAGGAAAGATTTCACATTCTTTCCCTTGCGTTTTTCAAAAGAGATTTTCTGTCTCTGTTGTGCTATTTGGATGTTCTGGTAAATCTGAGAAAGATATGTAACAGTTATCATTTACAGTCCTTAACATACGCTTGCATTTTTTAGGAGTTATTATGTTTTAAATATTGCCATTTTATTCTCACCTTCGAGTGCAAATCTGCAATGGTTGCAGCCTTTGCCTCAAGCTGCTGTTCTGCCTCATCAGCAGGCACCAAAACAGAGGTATCATCCCTGTCATTGACTGTAGCATTTATAACACCCGGGACGCGAGGGTGCCTCCCAAACTGGGCAAAATAGGGCGTGCACTTGGTTGACCTCTGAAAGCATAAAAATTCCTTTTAGTATCTCTGTTGAGTATTGTTTCCATCTGCATTTGTTACAACATTGTACCTGCTTTGAGGTGTTAATGCTCGCCACAATGCCCCTCAGATGTAAATCCCAGTCATTCTGGTCCTCTCCACAGTACTTTGCAAGTGCTTTTTTTTATGTTTTGGTTTGTACGCTCATCTTGGCCATTGCACTGGGGATGGTACGCTGAAGTGATGCAGTGTTTTACACCCAGTGCATCAAAAACACCACGGTTGACCTGCAGATGGTTTAGTGTACACCAATTACCAAATTACCTGAAAAATCGTATTACATTGTTACACATAACACATACACTGTATTAGATAGATTATTGTACCTCATTGACAAATTCCCGTCCTTGGTCGGTAATGATCTTCTCGACAAGACCGAAATCGAGAAGAATATTTACAATCTTTTTTGAGACCTCAACAGCTGTTTTGTGGTAGAGCGTTTTTGCTACCACCCACTTCGTGAACAGATCAGTCGCTGTTAGAATGTATCTGCAATATAAAATGCAGAATGTTGTAAATACATACAGAATCACTGTAAATGATTTCCTTTCTTTTTAAACCAGATTCTTCACGTTTAGAACCTTTAAAGGAGGTTACACATGCTTCAGCCCATCATGATAGTACCTTTTGCCCTTAGCAGTGGAGGGAAGTGGGCCAATGAGATCCACACATGTCTCACTCTGTTTCAATGTACACATACAACACATTTCTGTAGATCAATAATCAGTCAGTCAGTCAAAAACTCCCACCCATTTCTTCACGTCCTCCCGCATAGTGGACCAGTGGTACGTTGCCAAAACCTTCTCGGTGGTGCGCCTTCTCCCTGCATGACCTCCGGAACCCAGGTTATCATGGCACTCCTTCAGGACATTGATAATTTGGTCCTTGGTGCACACAACCATCCTCTCATTGTCCTTGTATGTGTAGTACAAATCTCCAGCTGGCACAACAGGAACAACAAAACAATCATTTAGACATGTGTAGAGATGACATTATGACTAAAAGCTGTTCAAGAAATCCAGTGGCAAATGTGGTTTAGACGTAACAACTACAGTAATGTAAAGTGTGTATAAAAAGAAAAAGGAGAAACAAGCTGTGGAGTCCTTGCGATTTACTGAAAAATGTTGGAATTGCAATATGATAAACCATTAGAGGTATGATCACTTTTGCACCAAAAAACACCATTAGATAAATAGATAGATAGATATATACTTTATTGATCCCTATAAGTAAAGGGATGTGATGATGTCACATGTACAGGGGGTTTATACCTCATAATAAAAACGTATGTTCGTGACTTAACCATGGTCTTATTCTGTTACTTACCTTTGATCAGGTATTGTTTGGATGCCCTCCGAATGAACGCCTTCCTTTTATCATGCTTTTCAGCGGCGATGGTGAGATTGTGGTAACCACCATTGAGCACGTACTGCTTTATCTCAGCATAAAAGCTCTCCATTTCTGTCATGAAAGTTAAAATGGTCGCGGTAATTATGGGGAAGCGGAGGGATCTAGATCGTTCACACATAACAAGCTGTACCGAGTTCCTCCGGCTGCAGTTCCGCAGACGGCCGGTGTGTGGCAGCATAGCGCTGGGAGCAGAGGGAGGTGAGTATATGACGGATATGACGGATGACGGATGCGACGGAAATACACCCGAACATATTTGGTAGGCCGAACATATCTGGTACTGACAACGGCAAATGCTGCGGCTGCAATGCATTGTGGGGCAGCATTTTCTCCTCTCCTTCCGGTGAGGGAGGTCCAGTGGTTCCTAAGCTAAAGGAGGTTATAAAGGAAGTTTGAAACCTCCTTTCCTTTCCTTTAGAGAATTGGAACGGCACTTATCATGGCTGCCACTGAGGGACTTCCGGGTCATTTCACTCCGTTAGGAAGGTTCCTAAGCTAAATGGACTATTGGAACGCAACCATGGTTCAACCGATCTGAATCGCTTCCTGAAGCAGTCACGTGGTATCGACAGGCAGCGAGGCTTCGTTTGTCATCGATGACGTCACTGGCCCAAAACGATACAAGCCTCGATACAAGCTTCACAAAAAGCTTCGGGGATTACTCGACACACGCTCCGAAGCCTCGGCGTAATACGTAACTTCACTACTGATAGCTTATATTATCTTAAATTAAATCCATCGTTTTTACAATTCTTGATCACGGCAGCTACCTGACGTTGTAATCACACGTTACTACAGCTTAGCACTCACAACTCTCCTTCTCTTAGCGACTGTAACTCCACAGTTGCTTACACTTCTTTCGGTTTTGCTAACGGTAGCTACTTTAGCTTGATAGCTAACCATGGCTACTTCCCAAGCCCCCAGGAAGTGCGCCGGACTCAGATGAAAATATTCGTGCTGGCCAAACGGCGGTACTACACTTCCGTTTGGTTGCCAGGCCCGGAAACACTTTTTCCCATTGACTTACATGGGGAAAGAGTGGTCTGTAACTCGTTGGATAATTTTTTTTAAACTAAATAAACTACCCAGTATGAACACTTGTATAGCCCTTATTAAAAACATTCGTTCCTCAAGTTGTAATAATGTGCTAATAACGTTATTCTGAGAGTTATTTCCCTCTGCATTATGAACGCGCATCTAACCCACGGGACCGCGCCGCCCGGCACGTTCAAGTTACGTGTCCCGACCAATCAGAGCACACTATGCTCACAGGGAGGGTGGGGGCTGGAGCATGGATGTATAATAAGAACTGGATACAGCGTGGGAGGCGGGGCCTCATTCATTCCTATGAGAGTTGCTCATTAGCGCATGATGATAAAATGGCCCAACTTTTGAGAGAGTGAAACGTCACAGATTACCCAGCATGCCTGAGAAGTACCCGTATGTGCACTCATAGAGCATGCGCAACTTTAACCAAAATGCTCGTTCATATCAAGCACGTCAATTTGCGTACACGTAACAGCACCGCACGTTCATGACAGCATGGTAATGGATTGTTGTTATCATGGATTTGATATGAACGAGGCGGCAGTTAGCAGCTAGCGGCTAGCTAGTAATGATGCTAATGTACACATCAATCGTGATGTACTTATATTACGCTGTAACAGGATCTAGTGATATCCAACAGAGCTTCATTTAGCATGAAATTATTATTGCACTGTATATATATATATACACATTGATTGATTGATTGATTGATTGATTGATTGATTGATTGATTGATTGATTGATTGAAAAGTTTATTAACAGCTTGTATATTGGGTACAGTACAGTACAGCTCAAAACATACAATTGTTAAGGGGATGCAGACCAGAGAAAGACTTTCGTCTTGTTTACATCAGGGTCCCCCATTTCCAATTCATCATGTCATTTAAGACATATAAGACATATAAGACATACAGATGGCTTATTTACAATTTACATACAGGTGGGTTTTTACATACAGATTGCTTGTTTACAATTTTCATTTTAGATTTCGTTCTAATACATCCTAACCGGACATTTAAGACATACCAAGTCTACAGATATACAGTTAGTAACAGAGTCTAAAATGCAAGTATATACATAGATGGGGGGGGGGAAGCTGTCCATTGAACGACAGGTTGAGATTTGTACCATTACCGGGGCCAGTTTTGCAATGCTCTCCCCCGAAGGTGCTCTTTAAGAGAGGTTTGGAAGGTAAGTATAGTTTTACTTTCCTTTACAGTTGTGGGAAGAGCGTTCCACCTTGATGTGGCATCATTGCGAAACGTGTATTCCCCCTTTTTTGTGCCAAATCTGGGTTTCACATGATTTGTGGAGCTCCCTCTGGTGTTATGATCATGGTATTCCTTGACCTTTGGGAAGAATTTTGACATGTACATGGGTACCATAGAGGTGTAGTGGATCTTGTAGACCAGTCCTATTGCAGGTACTGTACTCTGTCGTCTACTCTAAGCCATCCTAGGTTGTCAAAGTGGGCAGAGGTGAGGTGGGTTCTAGATGAAAGGTCAAGCAGTAGTCTGACCAGTTTATTTTGCGATGTTTGAAGTTTTATTTTTAGCGCCTTGGAGGTGCTATGGTACCATGACGTGCAAGCATAGTCATAGTACCCTTGAATGAGTGCTCCTGCCAGTGTTTTCAGGGTGTTTTTGTTTACCAGAGAGGATATCCGGTATAGGAATCTAGTTCTTTGATTGACTTTTTTTATTACATTGGATGCCATTTTGTCACAGGAGAGGTTTGCCTCAAGAATAGATCCTAGGTATGTAATTTCCTTCTTACTTGTGACAATAATGTCGCCCACTGCAACTGAGAAGTCGTCGGATTTGCTGAGATTATGTTTCGAACCGAAGAGAATGGACTCTGTTTTACCCAGGTGTAATGATAATTTATTATCGGCGAGCCAGGTGCAGATTCTGCCGAGCTCGGAGCTGAGGGTTTTTTCAACCTGCAACCTGTTCCTGTCAGAGACCAGCAGGGCTGAGTCGTCCGCGAACAGGAATAAGTTGCAGTCACATGCTGATGACATGTCGTTTACATAAATTAGGAACAGTAACGGACCTAATATGCTTCCTTGTGGAACACCACAGCTCACTGGGAGGGGGGGGGGGGGGGGACAGAGTACCGTTTACCTCCACCATCTGTTCTCTCCCCTCCAGGTAGGATTGCATCCAGCTCACCGATAGTTTATCAAAACCAATTGCTTTTAGCTTGTCAATCAGAATGGGGTGATTGACAGTGTCGAAAGCCTTTTGTAGGTCCAGCATCACCATGCCGCAGTACTTGCCCTCGTCCACCTCTTGTTTGATGTGGTCGCTCAAATAAAGAAGGCATGTGTCAGTGGAGTGGGATGTTCTAAAGCCAGATTGAAATTCATAGAATAGTTTCTTTTCCGCGAGGTACTTTTCGACCTGTTCATATACTATTTTTTCCATGACTTTCGAGATGGAGGTAAGTATAGAAACAGGGCGGTAGTTGCCTGGGTCCAATTTGCTGCCCTTCTGTTTTACCCAGGTGTAACGCTACACAATTACACCCAGTCTGAGAGTAAAATATGTCTCGAAGGTTCGTTTTGCTTTCTTACAACGTTAAGTTATGTTAACGTAACCTTACGTTTGCTAGGAGGCTATCGTTACGAGCTAGCTGTCTTAGCTAACAACAGTTAGCAGCTAACGTTTTCTGCAGTTTGTGTTGCCCCTGAAAAACGTGATGTAGTTATTTAAGGGTATGTTAAATTAACGTTATTTTACAAGTTGAGAGAGTTAAGTTGTGTTTAAAATCGTCAATGTAATTCACGTTAGAGGTTTTGTGTTGGACATGAAGTTAGCTAACGTTAGCTAACTCCACCAGGTTAGCATGTTAAGCTGTACTTTTTGTGGCAGCTAGCTTAATACAAAGAGGGGTTTTGTGCTTCATTGCAAACTTTTCTTTGTTAATCTACCTGAAACTGTAGGGACAGTTTGTATCTACTCAACTATACAGACCATTGTTGAGGAGATGCAAAACATACTGTCCATGAGTTGGGTCCAACATATACCTTGAGTAATGTTACTTTGCTGCTAAAAATGAAACATCATTATCAGATGAGGACATCACCAAAGTATGTGAGCCTGTCAGGGGATTTGATCTGTTCTCTGCATGTCCTAAACACTGCTCTGGTATTACTTATCTTGTAACATGTAAGTCTCCCGCTCTTGTCATCTTTCAGGCTTTGCATTTGAACTCCTATGACTGGTTGCGGACTTGAAGGGAACGCCTTCCTGACATCCAGGAAAAAGGTGAGATTATAATACATTTGAATGCCAAAAGCAAGTTATTGTTTTTAACTTTTGAAATATGATTGTTTTGGGGCATTTCAGTTTTATTGGACAGGCAGTAGAGATCTACTGGAAACAGTGGAGAGGGAGGAGATGATATGCAGCATACGGCCCAGCCGGATGGTTGCTGCTCCGTGTGGAACGTGTCCTATCAGGTAAAGCACTTTGGTACCCAGTTATTTATGGTGTTGAGTTTGAATTTAGCTTTTGGAATGTGATTTCCAACTGTGCATTGTAAAGACTGAAAAAACAGCCTCAGGTTAAAGCTTGACATGATTTGGTCTTTTACTTAAGAAGATGTTTGTCCTCCTGTGTTGTCTTATTTCCTTATCTTTCTTTCAGGTGTAACATCTACCAATGGTTGTACATGACAGAGACCTCCTCCACCTCTTTGCTGTCTTTCTAGTCAATCCTTCTGATCAGGTCCTTTCCTAAATAGTGGTAAGTTTTACAGTTCAGTGTACGTTAATTTAGTAACTTAATGCTTTACCGCTGTTGAATAAATCCTATATTGCTAGTCATTTTATTAAAACTACGATTTGTAAACTTTTTGATTCCAATTACAATAATCTTTTTGTTATAATTGTAAAACATATCTTAACATCCATCAGCAATCAATACAACAAATCATCCAACACTAAATAGAAGACATCTGGACCTATTTCTTTTGATACAGCAGCATGTTTTGGGACTGCTCATTGATGTCATCAAGAGCCATTGAGTCTACCTTTTGTAGTCGGCCTCTCAGAATGTTTAGCATTTATTTGTATTTTAACATTCCTATAATAATTAGTTTTTTTATTGTTTTGTTCTTTATTTTTGTTGTGAGAATCACTTTGCAATTATTGTGTAAGTGCTATATCAATCAATCAATCAATGTTTATTTATATAGCCCAATATCACAAATGTTACATTTGTCTCAGTGGACTTTACAGTTTGTACAAAATATCAGTATGACAATATGACACCCTCTGTCCTTAGACCCTCACATCGTACAAGGAAAAACTTCCAAAGAAAACCCACAGTTTAAAGGGAAAAATGGGAGAAACCTCAGGGAGAGCAACAGAGGAGGGATCCCTCTCCCAGGACGGACAGACGTGCAATAGATGCCGTGTGTAAATTGAAAAGATAATACATTTGCAACATAGGTAGTCCAAATGTTTGGAAATACATGTGTGTATAATAGGAAGATGAATCCACGAGGATATCCATCCAGGACCTATGATCCAGGACCACAGCCACGACTCAAGATCCAGGGCTCGCGATCCAGGACAGAGGAGCGCAGGATCATCCATGACTCCGGATCCCGGCGTATATAGACACCAAAAAGAAAGACATTTGGGGAAGCTGGGTTAATCGGAACATGAGAGTACACAGGTATAGACAGAGAGAAGGAAGAAGTAAGATGTCCCCCGACAAACTAAGCCTATATCAGCAAAACTAGGGGCTGAATCTAATCAGCCCTAACTATAAGCTTTATCAAAAAGGAAGGTCTTAAGCGCACTCTTAAAAACGGATAGGGTGTCTGCCGCCCGAACACAAACTGGAAGCTGATTCCACAAATGTGGAGCTTGATAAGAAAAGGCTCTGGCTCCCATTGTACTTTTAGAGACTCTAGGAACAACCAACAACCCTGCATTCTTGGAACGCAATGCCCTAGTAGGACAGTAGGGTATAATGAGTTCTTTAAGGTAAGATGGCGCCTGCCCATTAAGGGCTTTGTAGGCGAGAAGAAGAATTTTAAATTCTATCCTGTGTTCTATAGGGAGCCAGTGTAAGGCAGCCAGAACAGGAGTAATGTGGTCCCTTTTCCTAACTCTGGTTAGTACACGAGCTGCAGCATTTTGAATCAGCTGAAGCGACTTGACTGACTTCTTGGTACACCCTGATAATAAAGAGTTACAATAATCCAGCCTTGAAGTAACAAATGCATGGACTAGTTTCTCTGCATCGTTTTGAGGCAAGATATGCCTGATTTTTGCAATGTTACGTAGATGGAAGTAGGCGGTCCTTGAAATTGATTTGATGTGGGCGTTAAAGGATAAATCCTGATCAAATATAACACCAAGATTCCTTTCAGTCTCACTGGAGGCCAAATTAATGCCATCCATAGTTAGTATATCCTTAGATAATTTGTTTCGTAGATTCTTCGGGCCAAGTACAATAACTTCAGTTTTGGTCGTGTTTAACATCAAAAAGTTTAAGGTCATTCACGTTTTTAAGTCCTTAAGGCCGTCTTGAATTTTATTTAGATGATTAATTTCATCAGGCTTGATTGATAAATATAGTTGAGTATCATCCGCATAACAATGAAAGTTTACAGAATGATTCCTTATAATATTGCCTAACGGAAGCATATATAATGTGAACAAAATAGGTCCGAGCACTGAGCCCTGTGGCACTCCATGGCTAACTTTGGTTTGCGTGGAAGATTCATCATTGACACGTACAAACTGAGAGCGTTCAGATAGATAGGACCTAAACCAGTCTAAAGCAGTTCCCTGTATGCCAACTAAGTGCTCTAGTCTTTGCAATAAGATATCATGGTCGATAGTATCAAATGCAGCACTGAGATCGAGCAAAACAAGAATAGAGACACGTCCCTTGTCAGAGGCTATTAGAATGTCATTTGTGACTTTAACCAGAGCTGTCTCTGTGCTATGATGTGTTCTAAAGCCAGACTGAACATCTTCAGATAAATCATTGTTTTTTAAGTAATCAGCTGTTTTGTGACCGCTTTCTCAAGAATCTTTGAGAGGAACGGAAGATTGGAAATAGGTCTATAATTGGCTAAAACCTCTGGATCGAGGTTGTGCTTTTTAAGAAGCGGTTTTATCACTGCTACTTTGAATGATTGTGGAACATAGCCTGATAATAAAGACATATTCATAATATTTAATAAATAAGTGCTAATTAATGGAAAAACTTCCTTCAACAGCTTAGTTGGAATTGGGTCTAACATACACGTTGATGGTTTAGAAGAGAGAATCATTTAATTTAATTGTTCAAGGTTTATGGCTGAAAAGCATTCTAGTTTACTATCTAGTGTAATATTAGAACTTACGTTTCCGGGAGCTGTTGATAACACTATACTGGTCAAAGGCAAGAGGCCATTAATTTTGTTTCTAAGAGTAACAATTGTATCGTTAAAAAAGCACATAAAATCATTGCTACTGAGTGCTATGGGAATAGAAGGCTCAATCGAGCTATGGCTCTCTGTCAGCCTGGCTACAGTGCTGAAAAGAAATCTTGCATTATTCTTATTCTCATCTATTAATGAAGAGTAGTAGGCTGCTCTCGCTTTACGCAGTGCTTTCTTATATTCATTGAGAGTAATATGCCAAATTAAACGAGATTCTTCAAGTTTAGTGGAACGCCATATCCTTTCAAGTTGTCTCGACTTTTGCTTTATTTTGCGGGTTTGGGCATTATGCCATGGAGCTAATCTATGTTGTTTTATTTTCTTCTTTTTCAAAGGAGCAACAGAGTCTAATTTTATTCGCAGCGCATCTGTAGCACTATCAACAACATGATCAATTTGGGGTGGTGTACATTTTGTATAAGTATATAAATAGTTATACTAATATTATTGTTGTTACTATTATTAATAATGTCTTCTTTGTTTTCTTTATTCATCGCTGCAGAAAGGATCATGCCAGCCCACATCAAACACCTGATCAAGAGCTTGTGAATCTCACTGCTGCGGACACCTGTGTGATATTCCACTCTGACTGGAACCCTCAAAATGACCTGCAGGTACAATATATATATATATATATATATATATATCTGCTCTGTCCATCCTAAAGATAGTTCAATAGGGCTACAACAACAACAACAACAGTCTTTCCGTTTATTCCCTCGGTTCTTTAAGTGTATATTTTCCCATTTAATGCTTAAAAACGTTGAACAGCAGCTGCACATGATGCTCTTTTGACCCCTCTTTTAATTTTGTATTTCAGGCTCAAGCTCGGTTCGTCATCGTTTTGGCCAGTCTAAGGCGGTGAAGGTGTACCGTCTGATCACTAGAAACTATGAGAGGGAAATGCTGGATAAAGCTAGTCTGAAGCTCGGGCTGGACCGTCCCGTCCTGCAGAGCATGAGTGGCAACAACAACGGGGTGAGAAAAAGAAAATCTGTCATATTTCTAGATGCCAAGTCATCTTTGGGTCAGTCGCTGTTGCAGTACGCTTAGTTTATTTTCAAAAAGAGTTTTCTAAATCAACTTGTGTAAATGTCTCTCTGCGTCGCCTTTAGCCGGTCCAGCAGTTCTCCAAGAAGGAGATCGAGGACCTGCTGAGGAAAGGAGCCTACGCCGCCATCATGGACGAGAACGACGAAGGCAATCGCTTCTGCTAGGAGGACATCGACCAGATCCTGCAGCGAAGAGCCACCATCATCACCATCACCAGGTATGTTCTTAGCAGCACTAGCCACTTGCTCTTTGTGAGACACCAAGTACTTGGTTATTTGAAATGTAATATTGATGATGTAATAATTAAAACTAGGGATGGGTACCGAGCCCCAGTATTAACGGGGCCCCAGGGCTGAATTATTAAAGACCGTGGTACCGTTAACGTCCAACGTTATCGATCTTTTTATCGTTACGGGAGACATTTAAAAAATAGATGTCATATGTATTATATCTACATAAACATTATATCGCAGTCTTACTGCAACTCCGTTTCTAATATGCAATAAGACTACAAAGTGCGTCTATGATTTATTTTCGATCTTTCCAATCCAGACGAGATCTCTCTCCCCTGTCGGTGTGCGAGGGGGTGGGGCAGTTTACACACAGAACCTGCTACATGCATGCAACACACACACACACACACACACACACACACACACACACACACACACACACACACACACACACACACACACACACACACACACACACACACACACACACACACACACACACACACACACACACACACACACACACACACACACACACACACACACACGCGTGCGCACACAAACACATGGCGGAGAGAACTAAGCGCCCCGAGGGTAGTTATGTTACCCGTCTTGAGCATGGATGTTTAATAAGAACTGGATACAGCGTCGGAGGAGGGGCCTCGTTCTTTCCTATGAGAGCTGCTCATTGGCGCATGAAGTCAAAATGGCCCAACTTTTGAGAGAGCGAAACGTCACAGATTACCCGTCATGCCTGGCTGTCAGAGCAGAATAACCCGTTTGTGCGCTCACAGAGCATGCGCCCCTTAAGCCCCGCCCCCCGAGCACACACTCTCGGCTCACTAGAAAGAATGGAGAGAGAGAATAAATCTAGATTCGGCTTTTAGTGCATTTTACAACTTTAAGAACTTAATGATTCTAGGGCTATACAATAGTTCATACTGGGTAGTTTATTTAGTTTCAAAAAAATTATCCACGAGTTACAGACGTCTCTTTCCCAATGTTAGTCAATGGGAAAAAGTATTTCTGGGCCGGTCGACGTCACAGACTGATAAGGAAATTGTAGTACCGCCGTTTGGACACAACGAATATTTTCCTCAGAGTCCGGCACACTTCCTGGGGGCTTGATCTTGAGGTGGAAAATGCTCGTTGCCAATAGTGCAATAAGAATTTAGCATGTAAGGGCGGTAACACAAGCTATTTGTCTAAACATTTAGCAAAAGTGCTCCACATTCAGACGGAGGAATGCACCGGGTTCGACTGTCTTTCTAGTAGCTCTGTAGCCCCATCCACGAGTAACGTTTCCACGTCAGATATATATTATGTATGCTAGCAGCAACACACATAGTTAACTCAATGATACAAACATGGGTTAATGATTAGAGGTAACTGAGTTATTTATTTTGTTAAAGTTACAGCTATTCTGTTTACAGTTCTATCATCACATAATTGAATAAGATTTGTTAAAACATTGTTGTTTCTTATTTTCAGTTTGCTTCAAGCAGTGGCTGCACGAGAAAGACGTGGAGGACCAAGAAATGCTGGCCAGATTGGCAAAGACCGGAAGATACATAACAGAGAAGATAATGGATATTAACAAGAGAAAGAAAAAAAATGTTTATAACTTCTTTGTTGCTGTTTACATTTTGAATTATATTTGTTATTTTTAAATCAAATGCATCTTTTTTAGATGATATATTTATTTAGATGTAGGTTTTTTTTGTAATATTATTGTATTAAGTATAATTTATTAAATACAAATACTGTTATGAACACTATACAATGTCTTTATTTTGATAGTTACCAGAATACATTGTATATTTAATACTAACATAAGCTGGTGATAGATAAATGCTGGTCTGCTGGTATGCCAGCAGACAAATATTTATAAAGACAGGGTGTGGCTGGGGTAGGCTACACCCATACCAATAAATGGCTTAGCCCCACCATGAAAAATGATGTTAAAGTAAGCAAAATAAAGTCCGCCAACTCGCGCGGAGTAAATTGCACAGACAGCAGTTAGTCAGATTGATTTCAGCAGCCACTTGTCTGGAAATACGGAAGACCAGAAACGGTTTTGAAAACTTTTGTCACGTAGTGATCGTCTTCCCAATAGAACATCTTTGATAATGTCTTCTGGCCAATCAGAATCAAGATAACGGCGTGGTGTTGTTGCAGGAAGTCCCGACGGAGAATACTTTTGCTGTAGTACAGGTAATACATAACTGGTACGCAGGTTATGTGCGTAATCTGAAATGCGTACCGTCACTTGTGTCACAAAGCGCATTTGCGTACCGACGTACTTGTGAAGCTTTTCCAGAAGGCGGTTAGATCACCGGACGACAGAGTCGGTCTCCGTGTGCACAGACAGGGCTGCTGTTAACGTCGGTCTGTTCAACAGAATTGTGCCAAAACTACGCCAACCGGCTACAGAGGGAGACTCTCTCTCCCCCCCCCCCCCCCTTTACTGGAGAACTGCGCTAAAACAGCTGATCACAACGTTCACACTCTGTGGTCACGAAGTACTCCACTCCACTAGCGCCCCCCCCCCCCCCCCGTCGACTTTCCTGAAGTTTCTAAGTAAGATATAAATCAATACGTAATGAATTAAGACCCCACGGTTTGATGATTGATAGGTGCTCTCTTTCATTTTGACACACATAAATTGTTTACAATAAACATGTTAAATGGATATATCCGCCTTCTTTCATTTATCTTTCCATTCCCACAACAATATACATAAAGAAATGACATATTTTGGACATAGTTCGAATGGTGATTAATCTGATTAATTAATTTTTAAGCTGTGATTATTCTGATTAAAAATTGTAATCGTTTGACAGCCCTAATTTATTTATTTTTGGATTAGATCATAGATATGTCCATGAGTTAAGAGATGGAATGATATGATGATTCACACTCATGTACAGTAGGTGGCGGTATGCACCTTAAAGTTGTTTGCAATCCGCCAAAAAACCGAGAGAAGAAGTCAACTGGTTTGCCAACGGACAATTTACACCGAATAAGAAGAAGCGAACATTTCTGGCGGGTGACATTTAGAGTATCAGATTACATGCGATGTCTGACTCTGAGAATTTAGTAGTTTGCTTTATAGTCCTTCTCCTCCATTTTCTTCCTCTTCTCGAGTAGTCAGTGTGGTGCTGTTGCTTTGGTCTGGGTCTCTGGACCCGTGAGCTAACCACGCCCCGTTCATTTGCATATAAGGAATGGAAATGTCTCATCATGAAATACAAGTCACATGAAATAAGCCATTATGAAATACGAGTCTCTTGAAGTAAAGAAACGCGTCATTATGAAATACAAGTCATCTGAAATAAATAAATATGTCATTATGAAATACGAATTGTAGAGGAAACTTCTGTGTAGCTATGCAGTGGGAGTCACCGACTCAGGAAGGAGACACGGGAAGAGCAGTAGCTTTGATGTCAAACACATGATGGTTTATTTGGAGTTAACGGCCGGAGGATTCACATCACAAGTCCAAGAGTCAGAGGTTCTGACTTCACGGTAGAGTTGCCACGTCAATTCTGGAGAGCCTCTCTCTTGCCAGCCCATCTAACTGGTTTCGCAGAGAGTAAACAACATATTTGAGGAGATAGCCTAAACAGTGTGGGAACACAGAGCTACTTGCCTCGGACACTTATGACCTCGAAGATTTTACCTTGGAGTCCACAAATACAGAGAAGGAAGTGTCCCAGTGTACCCACAACACAGACCATCTGTATCCCAGTATTGACCGGTCACAGAATGGGAACAATAACATTATTGGCTAAGCAGCCTGTGTCCTTAAAGAAGGTAAACAGACATCAAGGTTTGTCCTGTATGTTACTAATTGGCGTCTTATGATAATTATTTCCACAACAGTCCTCTCTTTTTATCATTTATGATAACCTAAAAACATTAGTCTAATAATAATTTGGTCAATAATTAACTCAATAGGCGTCTCCAGGTTCGAGTGTGGTCTCACCTTACATCAATTATATCACAAAGTGGAATAAGATTGAAACATCCAATCACAATGATTGATACAGCCAATCATAATAGGAAAAATCATCTCTCATCAGTGTTTGATCATCTTTTGTCAAAAGCATAATAATGAACACACATAAAACACAGGTGCACAATGGCTAAATATTTGTTTTAAACTAATATATTTGATCATTTACCATTAGTTAATTTCATTCATCAAACTATACAATCAAAACCAGCTTGCCGCTTTAAAGATTTACTTCAAGGCAATCACTAGTCAAAAGCATTTTAAAACTCAGGATCGTAAGAGATCCAGATAAACATTCACAGTTAGAGTATAGAATTCACAATGGTGATTTGATCAATCTGTAATCTGCAAAAGTGCAGTGTCCTCAATTTTAGGATTACTTTTACGTTTACTTAAATACGCTTTAGTCAAGAGTAAGGCACTTAGTGAAATCAATACATTCATTTTAGTCAAGTACATTGTTCAAAATCTGAAAAGGAAAAGTTAGGCAAATATTCAAAGACTTTTGTAAAAACCTGGAAAGGAAGGATTAAACATTTTTAAACCTTGAATTATTACATTTGTAAATGCTACCACTGATCTGTACCAAATTAAGTCTATCAAGTATTCCTATTAGCCATACTTACCTGAGCTACTTATGGTACTTGGAAAGGATTCTTCTGTGTTTATCTAATGTTGAGAATATCAATTTCTTTAAATTATACTTCTCTAATTTGAGGATCAAATATGCTACATAATTGTTATATGAAATATTATAAATATTTGTTTTGGGCCAAAACTGAAATTAATCCAGTACTTGAAACATCATTGTAGGTCTTTCTATGCATGGATAATACATTAAAGAGTAGTGTTGTTAAGCCTGATTGCTGGATTCAAATCCACTAGAGTGCATGTACCTATCCAGAGGGGAGCCAGAACTTGATAGAGCTTGTCGCCGCACAACCAAACGTAATCTTGTGGCGAGCTAAACCCCACATCACTGGGCCAGGCCAGTTGTATTGCTCACGGTCGCGTTGTCGTTTTCCCAGGCGAGCCGTCATCACGAGGTGGGAATGCTCCATGGGGTGTATGTGTGTATTCCTTCGGTCGATTTTGTGACACGGACAGTCAGACTCCGCACACCGGTAACACAAACGAGGAACCAGAGAGCATATGGAACCGCTCAGCTGGCACTTGCCTGTGACACCTTGTGTGTAGTGTGTTTTGGTGTATGTAGTGCAAGTGTGGTGCAAGTTGGTGATTAGGACACATCACTTGTTGTCATCTACTTCTGTTGGTGATTAGGACACATCACTTGTTGTCATCTACTTCTGTTGGTGACTAGGACCTTGCAGTGGCTGGCGTGGACCCACGTAGCTCTCTCTCTGACCCTTGGCCTTCAGAGCTGTCCTACTGTAGTTATTGGGTTAACACTTGATAGGGATGTTTTCCTGAGTGCAGACAACTCAAGGTAATGGATTAGCACATTATCATTTAAATACAAAAATAGGATAGGCCCCTCAGAATTATTTGGGAGCCTTCCTGAGACATGCACATGCATAAATGTAAGGTTTGTGTTAGTCATTTAACATGCAAGAATCATAAACTCATCAGTCCAAAGTAGAGAAATGTTATTGTAATTTAAAGGTGAGCTAGTCCCTGTGGATATCACCCCTTCTCAATGATTCTAAATGTTATATTAATTCACCATTTAGCGTTTGATAACATATTAGTTTATCAGAAATATTTTCCTCTTCCATAAAACAGGTTTGAGAAATAAATGTTCCAATATAAAATCAATTACTCAATATAATTGACTCTTCCCTCCCTTTTCTTACATATGTCTCATATGAAATAATAACTTAGGAGTCTATTTAAGCATGGTGTAATCTATTAATCGAGAAGACTCAGTATCACCTGTGTGCAGCTTACAAAAAAACAAACAATTGTGAGAAACATATATTATGCAGGAAATGCATACCTTTGTTAAAAACAAAGCATATCTGATTTGGGAGGAAAAGCTTCTTCCCCCTTAACATCTGAGTCACTACTGAAGGCATAGCATGAATGATAGTGGGTGTCTGAGGGTGTTATTACTGAGAAATGTCAAACACATTCAAAACCTTACATTTGAAAACAGGTTTGCATTCCTCCACTTAAAATGACGTTATCATTGGAAACAATAAAAGCTAATTGTTTTGATGTAGAATCTATCAATTGAATTGTTAGATCAGAACAGAATGGTCGTATTGTAGCCTGAGTACCGTGCAGCCTTCAGTTTCACCAGGTGGAAACATTGTCCATATAATGGGAATACATGTAGAACTAGACATTAAGAGGCTCCTGACATTAGGCCTATTTTAAAAATAGTAGGGGCTTTTAACAGCTTGCCAACCTACAGGCATCCTCTGCATAGCAGTATGAATAGCCTTAAAAAAACAACCCACTCTGCGGTAACGAGAGTCATATTTCTGAACCAAATGCCCTAAGTTAAGCCGTTAGTCCCATCTGACTGACCCAAGGGTTGGTGCTGGTGTGACCGGGAGGCTTCCAGGTGTTCTTTCAGTTCATGGCTTGGTGGGGGGAGTGGCCCACGTTAGACAGTATTGTTCAGTCTGAGGAGCTGCATTGTCTCTGGAAGCAGGTAATGGTGTCCATTCTCAGACCAGACCATTAATGTCATTTCATGTAGAGCAGCCATAGCATCTCTGTGACTGCACTCAGAACTGTGTCAGAACTGGGTGATTCTTAGTGAAGCCGTCCAAGGCCATAGACAGAATGGAACCACGTACCAACAAAAGGGACACAAGGTCATCAATGTCTCTCTTTACCATTGGCCTAATTGCACAACAAATTAGTGGGAAAAATGTGGAGCACTAATCCATCATCATGTGAAATGTTGAGTTAATCTAAATAATTACTTATGGGTTGAAATCAAATTAACATTAGAACTAAAGTCAGTCATAATTGGACTTTGCACGGATCCGAATCTAAGCAATACACCATTTCCCCAGCTCTGTAATGAAAAGGATAACAAGATTAGGTACATTACAGGAGTGTTCCACACTCAAACATGCACACTTATCTTATTCTAGTAGAGATTAGAGGACAAGGTCTAATGTTGTGAACAAAATGATCAATTCAAAGTTATTTAGTTTATTGTTATGTACCTAATTTAATTTAATAATTAATCTTGAATTACTAATAACTTTAAAGAAGGCAACAATTTACAATTTGGATGAAAGTGATTACTCATCCAAAGTGTGTGTGTGTGTGTGTGTGTGTGTGTGTGTGTGTGTGGTGTGTGTGTGGGTGTGTGATGTGTGTGTGTGTGTGTGTGTGTTGTTGTGTGTGTGTGTGTGTGGTGTGTGTGTGGTGTGTGTGTGTTTGTTGTGTGTGTGTGTGTGTGTGGGGTGTGGTGTGTTGTGTGTGTGGGTTGTGGTTGGTGTGTGTGTGTGTGTGTGTGTGTGGTGTGTGTGTGTGTGTGTGTGTGTGTGTGGTGTGTGTGGTGTGTG
>NW_022990273.1:0-22824 GCF_902827175.1 Gymnodraco acuticeps
CACTACATCAGCCCCATCACTGAGAAGCTGTACCCCGGGTACTACCCCAAGGTACTAATATACATATATATATTATATAAAAGAATGTATGTTATAATGAAATGTATTTCAGTCTCAGGCCATCATGAACTTCGTGGTGCGTTACCGTCCGGACGAACAGCCGTCTCTGCGACCGCATCACGACTCCTCAACGTTCACCATCAACATCGCTCTGAACAGCAAGGGGCAGGACTACGAGGTACACACTCACACACACACACACACACACACACACACACACACATCTCTGGTCTCAGACCCTAATAATAACCCATTTCATTGATATAGCACACTTTAAAAACAACGTCATCTCAAGATCTCATTATTTCCCCATACTTCTGTGTTTCAGGGCGGCGGCTGCAGGTTCCTGCGCTACGACTGCAAAGTGGAGTCTCCTCGTAAAGGCTGGTCCTTCATGCACCCCGGACGCCTCACACACTACCACGAGGGCCTGCCCACCACCAAGGGGACGCGCTACATCATGGTGTCCTTCGTGGACCCCTGAGAGAGAGAGAGAGAGAGAGAGAGAGTGTGTGTGGGTGTGTGTGTGTGTGTGAGAGAGAGAGAGAGAGTGTGTGAACCTAAGTCAACCTCATCATCACTGATAGAGCCAGACAGGGCGGAGGAACAGACCTTGAACGCATCGTTTTCTTTTGTTTTCAATCACATATCATTTCAATGCAGGAGTTCCTACAGGACCCTGAACGCATCGCTTGACGTACATTTCAGAATAAGAGTCCATTTATTCTGCGGTTTGCTTCATTGACTTACTTTTTCTTTTTCTTTTATCAATCTTGTCATTTCAAAATAAGAGCCTTCAGTGGCTTCAGAAAAACAAATGTTACATTTCAAAGTAAGAGTCTTTATTATTATTTTTTAAATGTAATAACTTTATACGTACATATGTGGCCTTTCAAAATAAGAGTCTTTAATTCCTAAATGTAATTCCTAAACAAAAGCTAATGTCGCATTTCAAAATAAGAGTCTTTCATTTCTAAATATAATAACATTAAACGACAACATTTGGAATTTCAAAATAAAAGTATTTGATGAGATTTTATCTTCATTTAGTGACTTTCACTCAAGCAGTTGTAGCATTTCAAAATAAGAGTTAATTAGTGTTTAGCAACTCTGGAGTTTCAAAATAAGAGTCTCGTTGAGGTTTAACAGATTGTCACCACGCTGCCTTTTTATCAAACTACCTGAACCTATGCAAGCAGACCTATCACACTCCGCCTTTATGTGTGTGTGTGTGGTGTGTGTGTGTGTGTGTGTGTGTGTGTGTGGTGTGTGTGTGTGTGTGTGTGTGTGTGTGTGTGTGTGTGTGTGTGTGTGTGTGTGTGTGTGTGTGTGTGTGTGTGTGTCCTCTCTGCTGTCACACTCCTGAATGTTCCTCAGCACTGATCCTGAAGGAAAATAAAACGTAATTCTTGCTCGAGTTTAAAATAAATGAAAATAGCCGTGGAGCAATGCATGATGGGAGCTCAGACGGCTGTTTTTCGGCCAATCGGATCACTGGGATTGAGCCAAAAAGCAGGAAAATAGAAATATATTTTTATGTTTAGTGTAAATGTAGTTTTTGAGAAACACTAAAGGCCTTTTTTCTACTTCCTGTTTGTTTTAAAGTCGTTGTGTTTCCATCGTCTCCTCTGTTCATCATTCTGTTTGTGTTATTATTTCCGTGCCTGTCTCTGGCTTTGTAAAAACTGCGTTAAATTATTTGACTGAGCGAATAAAGTTTTGAGATTTGAATAAATAATGTTACTGTCACAGCGGGTGCGTCTGTCTCTGTCGGGGAAAGTGGAGGTTTTTAATGGTATTTTTATGAATTTATGGAGATAATAATAAAAATACGACTGGCTGCGAGGGAGTGCGGTCGTCTTTCACCCAGAAGGTTGTGGGTTCGATCCCAGCCCGTGCAGCCAACATGTCGATGTATCCTTGGGCAAGACACTTAACCCTGAGATGCTCCCGATGGCCAACGCTGTGTGAGTGTATGTGAAGGTTAGGTCCTAGAGTCAGGAACACTGCTCTGTGTGAATGTTAGGTCCTAGAGTCAGGAACACTGCTCTGTGTGAATGTTAGGTCCTAGAGTCAAGAACACTGCTCTGTGTGAATGTTAGGTCCTAGAGTCAGGAACACTGCTCTGTGTGAATGTTAGGTCCTAGAGTCAAGAACACTGCTCTGTGTGAATGTTAGGTCCTAGAGTCAGGAACACTGCTCTGTGTGAATGTTAGGTCCTAGAGTCAGGAACACTGCTCTGTGTGAATGTTAGGTCCTAGAGTCAGGAACACTGCTCTGTGTGAATGTTAAGTCCTAGAGTCAGGTACACTGCTCTGTGTGAATGTTAGGTCCTAGAGTCAGGAACACTGCTCTGTGTGAATGTTAGGTCCTAGAGTCAGGTACACTGCTCTGTGTGAATGTGAGGTCCTAGAGTCAGGTACACTGCTCTGTGTGAATGTTAGGTCCTAGAGTCAGGAACACTGCTCTGTGTGAATGTTAGGTCCTAGAGTCAGGTACACTGCTCTGTGTGAATGTTAGGTCCTAGAGTCAGGTACACTGCTCTGTGTGAATGTTAGGTCCTAGAGTCAGGTACACTGCTCTGTGTGAATGTTAGGTTCTAGAGTAAGGTGCTCTGTGTGAATGTGAGGTTCTAGAGTAAGGTGCTCTGTGTGAATGTTAGGTTCTAGAGTAAGGTGCTCTGTGTGAATGTGAGGTCCTAGAGTCAAGAACACTGCTCTGTGTGAATGTTAGGTCCTAGAGTCAGGAACACTGCTCTGTGTGAATGTTAGGTCCTAGAGTCAGGTACACTGCTCTGTGTGAATGTTAAGTCCTAGAGTCAGGAACACTGCTCTGTGTGAATGTTAGGTCCTAGAGTCAGGAACACTGCTCTGTGTGAATGTTAGGTCCTAGAGTCAGGAACACTGCTCTGTGTGAATGTGAGGTCCTAGAGTCAGGTACACTGCTCTGTGTGAATGTTAGGTTCTAGAGTAAGGTGCTCTGTGTGAATGTTAGGTTCTAGAGTAAGGTGCTCTGTGTGAATGTGAGGTTCTAGAGTAAGGTGCTCTGTGTGAATGTTAGGTTCTAGAGTAAGGTGCTCTGTGTGAATGTTAGGTTCTAGAGTAAGGTGCTCTGTGTGAATGTGAGGTTCTAGAGTAAGGTGCTCTGCTCTGTGTGAATGTTAGGTTCTAGAGTAAGGTGCTCTGTGTGAATGTTAGGTTCTAGAGTAAGGTGCTCTGTGTGAATGTTAGGTTCTAGAGTAAGGTGCTCTGTGTGAATGTTATGGTCCTAGAGTCAGGTACACTGCTCTGTGTGAATGTTAGGGTCCTAGAGTCAGGTACACTGCTCTGTGTGAATGTGTGTGAATGTTAGGTCCTAGAGTCAGGTACACTGCTCTGTGTGAATGTTAGCTCCTAGAGTCAGGTACACTGCTCTGTGTGAATGTGTGTGAATGTTAGCTCCTAGAGTCAGGTACACTGCTCTGTGTGAATGTTAGGTCCTAGAGTCAGGTACACTGCTCTGTGTGAATGTTAGGTCCTAGAGTCAGGTACACTGCTCTGTGTGAATGTTAGGTCCTAGAGTCAGGTACACTGCTCTGTGTGAATGTTAGGTTCTAGAGTAAGGTGCTCTGTGTGAATGTGAGGTTCTAGAGTAAGGTGCTCTGTGTGAATGTTAGGTTCTAGAGTAAGGTACTCTGCTCTGTGTGAATGTTAGGTCCTAGAGTCAGGTACACTGCTCTGTGTGAATGTTAGGTCCTAGAGTCAGGAACACTGCTCTGTGTGAATGTTAGGTTCTAGAGTCAGGAACACTGCTCTGTGTGAATGTTAGGTCCTAGAGTCAGGTACACTGCTCTGTGTGAATGTTAAGTCCTAGAGTCAGGAACGTGAATGTTAGGTCCTAGAGTCAGAACACTGCTCTGTGTGAATGTTAGGTTCTAGAGTAAGGTGCTCTGTGTGAATGTGAGGTTCTAGAGTAAGGTGCTCTGTGTGAATGTTAGGTTCTAGAGTAAGGTGCTCTGTGTGAATGTGAGGTTCTAGAGTAAGGTGCTCTGTGTGAATGTTAGGTTCTAGAGTCCAGGAACACTGCTCTGTGTGAATGTTAGGTCCTAGAGTCAGGAACACTGCTCTGTGTGAATGTTAGGTCCTAGAGTCAGGTACACTGCTCTGTGTGAATGTGAGGTTCTAGAGTAAGGTGCTCTGTGTGAATGTGAGGTTCTAGAGTAAGGTGCTCTGTGTGAATGTGAGGCTCTAGAGTAAGGTGCTCTGTGTGAATGTTAGGTTCTAGAGTCAGGTACACTGCTCTGTGAATGTTAGCTCCTAGAGTCAGGTACACTGCTCTGTGTGAATGTTAGGTCCTAGAGTCAGGTACACTGCTCTGTGTGAATGTTAGGTCCTAGAGTCAGGTACACTGCTCTGTGTGAATGTTAGGTCCTAGAGTCAGGTACACTGCTCTGTGTGAATGTTAGGTCCTAGAGTCAGGAACACTGCTCTGTGTGAATGTTAAGTCCTAGAGTCAGGTACACTGCTCTGTGTGAATGTTAGGTTCTAGAGTCAGGTACACTGCTCTGTGTGAATGTTAGGTCCTAGAGTCAGGAACACTGCTCTGTGTGAATGTTAGGTCCTAGAGTCAGGAACACTGCTCTGTGTGAATGTTAGGTCCTAGAGTCAGGTACACTGCTCTGTGTGAATGTTAGGTTCTAGAGTAAGGTGCTCTGTGTGAATGTGAGGCTCTAGAGTAAGGTGCTCTGTGTGAATGTGAGGTTCTAGAGTAAGGTGCTCTGTGTGAATGTTAGGTTCTAGAGTAAGGTGCTCTGTGTGAATGTTAGGTCCTAGAGTCAGGTACACTGCTCTGTGTGAATGTTAGGTCCTAGAGTCAGGTACACTGCTCTGTGTGAATGTTAGGTCCTAGAGTCAGGTACACTGCTCTGTGTGAATGTTAGGTTCTAGAGTAAGGTGCTCTGTGTGAATGTGAGGTTCTAGAGTAAGGTGCTCTGTGTGAATGTGAGGTTCTAGAGTAAGGTGCTCTGTGTGAATGTGAGGTTCTAGAGTAAGGTGCTCTGTGTGAATGTTAGGTTCTAGAGTAAGGTGCTCTGTGTGAATGTTAGGTTCTAGAGTAAGGTACACTGCTCTGTGTGGAATGTTAAGTCCTAGAGTCAGGAACACTGCTCTGTGTGAATGTGAGGTTCTAGAGTAAGGTGCTCTGTGTGAATGTTAGGTTCTAGAGTAAGGTGCTCTGTGTGAATGTGAGGTTCTAGAGTAAGGTGCTCTGTGTGAATGTTAGGTTCTAGAGTAAGGTGCTCTGTGTGAATGTGAGGCTCTAGAGTAAGGTGCTCTGTGTGAATGTTAGGTTCTAGAGTAAGGTGCTCTGTGTGAATGTTAGGTCCTAGATTCAGGAACACTGCTCTGTGTGAATGTTAGGTCCTAGAGTCAGGAACACTGCTCTGTGTGAATGTTAGGTCCTAGAGTCAGGAACACTGCTCTGTGTGAATGTTAGGTCCTAGATTCAGGAACACTGCTCTGTGTGAATGTGAGGTCCTAGAGTCAGGAACACTGCTCTGTGTGAAGGTTAGGTCCTAGAGTCAGGAACACTGCTCTGTGTGAATGTTAGGTCCTAGAGTCAGGTACACTGCTCTGTGTGAATGTTAGGTCCTAGAGTCAGGAACACTGCTCTGTGTGAATGTTAAGTCCTAGAGTCAGGTACACTGCTCTGTGTGAATGTTAGGTCCTAGAGTCAGGAACACTGCTCTGTGTGAATGTTAGGTCCTAGAGTCAGGAACACTGCTCTGTGTGAATGTTAGGTCCTAGAGTCAGGTACACTGCTCTGTGTGAATGTTAGGTTCTAGAGTCAGGAACACTGCTCTGTGTGAATGTTAGGTCCTAGAGTCAGGTACACTGCTCTGTGTGAATGTTAGGTCCTAGAGTCAGGTACACTGCTCTGTGTGAATGTTAGGTCCTAGAGTCAGGTACACTGCTCTGTGTGAATGTTAGGTCCTAGAGTCAGGTACACTGCTCTGTGTGAATGTTAGGTCCTAGAGTCAGGAACACTGCTCTGTGTGAATGTTAAGTCCTAGAGTCAGGAACACTGCTCTGTGTGAATGTTAGGTCCTAGAGTCAGGAACACTGCTCTGTGTGAATGTGAGGTCCTAGAGTAAGGTGCTCTGTGTGAATGTTAGGTTCTAGAGTAAGGTGCTCTGTGTGAATGTTAGGTCCTAGAGTCAGGTACACTGCTCTGTGTGAATGTTAGGTTCTAGAGTCAGGAACACTGCTCTGTGTGAATGTTAGGTCCTAGATTCAGGAACACTGCTCTGTGTGAATGTTAGGTCCTAGAGTCAGGAACACTGCTCTGTGTGAATGTTAGGTCCTAGAGTCAGGAACACTGCTCTGTGTGAATGTTAGGTCCTAGATTCAGGAACACTGCTCTGTGTGAATGTGAGGTCCTAGAGTCAGGAACACTGCTCTGTGTGAAGGTTAGGTCCTAGAGTCAGGAACACTGCTCTGTGTGAATGTTAGGTCCTAGAGTCAGGTACACTGCTCTGTGTGAATGTTAGGTCCTAGAGTCAGGAACACTGCTCTGTGTGAATGTTAAGTCCTAGAGTCAGGTACACTGCTCTGTGTGAATGTTAGGTCCTAGAGTCAGGTACACTGCTCTGTGTGAATGTTAGGTCCTAGAGTCAGGTACACTGCTCTGTGTGAATGTTAGGTTCTAGAGTCAGGAACACTGCTCTGTGTGAATGTTAGGTCCTAGAGTCAGGAACACTGCTCTGTGTGAATTTTAGGTCCTAGAGTCATGAACACTGCTCTGTGTGAATGTTAGGTCCTAGAGTCAGGAACACTGCTCTGTGTGAATGTTAGGTCCTAGAGTCAGGAACACTGCTCTGTGTGAATGTTAGGTCCTAGAGTCAGGAACACTGCTCTGTGTGAATGTTAGGTCCTAGAGTCAGGTACACTGCTCTGTGTGAATGTTAGATCCTAGAGTCAGGAACACTGCTCTGTGTGAATGTTAGGTCCTAGAGTCAGGAACACTCTAGCGTTACCAGTTGGATCTGGTTGGGCTCACCTCTACGCACAGCGTCGGCTCTGGAACCTTACTTGTGGATAGGGGTTGGACTCTATTCTTCTCCGGAGTTGCTCAAGGTGTGAGGCGCCGGGCGGGTGTGGGGATACTCACAAGTCTTACCCCAGTGGACGAGAGGGTCGCCTCCCTACGTCTGCGGGTTATGGGGGTGGGGAAACTCTGACTGTTGTGTTTGCTTATGCACCAAACAGCAGTTCGGAGTATACGGCCTTCTTGGAGACCCTGGAAAGAGTCCTGTATAGGGCTCCTGAAGGGGACTCTTTAATCTTGCTGGGAGACTTCAACGCACATGTGGGCAATGATGGAGACACTTGGAGGGGCGTGATTGGGAGGAACTGCTATAATCACACTCTCGACCTTGTTCTGACTTATGGTATTGAAATTGAGCAACTATTAGTCGAACCGCATAATCCTGCTTCATCCGACCATTTCTTAGTAACTTTTGAAGTACTGTCACTAGACTACAAAGCATTAGTCAAAAGCTCCTGCAGCAGAAACCTATCTGTTAGTGCTATAGCCAAATTTAAGGAAGAGATTCCACCAATACTTAACTCGATAGCATGTCTGCATGTAAGGGAGGAAACTTATACAAAATGTACACCACCCCAAATTGATCATGTTGTTGATAGTGCTACAGATGCGCTGCGAATAAAATTAGACTCTGTTGCTCCTTTGAAAAAGAAGAAAATAAAACAACATAGACTAGCTCCATGGCATAATGCCGAAACCCGCAAAATAAAGCAAAAGTCGAGACAACTTGAAAGGATATGGCGTTCTACTAAACTTGAAGAATCTCGTTTAATTTGGCATATTACTCTCAATGAATATAAGAAAGCATTGCGTAAAGCGAGAGCAGCTTACTACTCTTCATTAATAGATGAGAATAAGAATAATGCAAGATTTCTTTTCAGCACTGTAGCCAGGCTGACAGAAAGCCACAGCTCGATTGAGCCTTCTATTCCCATAGCACTCAGTAGTAATGATTTTATGTGCTTTTTTAACGATAAAATTGTTACTCTTAGAAACAAAATTAATGACCTCTTGCCTTTGACCAGTATAGTGTTATCAACAGCTCCCGGAAACGTAAGTTCTAATATTACACTAGATAGTAAACTAGAATGCTTTTCAGCCATAAACCTTGAACAATTAAATTCAATGATTCTCTCTTCTAAACCATCAACGTGTATGTTAGACCCAATTCCAACTAAGCTGTTGAAGGAAGTTTTTCCATTAATTAGCACTTATTTATTAAATATTATGAATATGTCTTTATTATCAGGCTATGTTCCACAATCATTCAAAGTAGCAGTGATAAAACCGCTTCTTAAAAAGCACAACCTCGATCCAGAGGTTTTAGCCAACTATAGACCTATTTCTAATCTTCCGTTCCTCTCAAAAATTCTTGAGAAAGCGGTCGCAAAACAGTTGATTACTTAAAAAACAATGATTTATTTGAAGCTTTTCAGTCTGGCTTTAGAACACATCATAGCACAGAGACAGCTCTGGTTAAAGTCACAAATGACATTCTAATAGCCTCTGACAAGGGACGTGTCTCTATTCTTGTTTTGCTCGATCTCAGTGCTGCATTTGATACTATCGACCATGATATCTTATTGCAAAGACTAGAGCACTTAGTTGGCATACAGGGAACTGCTTTAGACTGGTTTAGGTCCTATCTATCTGAACGCTCTCAGTTTGTACGTGTCAATGATGAATCTTCCACGCAAACCAAAGTTAGCCATGGAGTGCCACAGGGCTCAGTGCTCGGACCTATTTTGTTCACATTATATATGCTTCCGTTAGGCAATATTATAAGGAATCATTCTGTAAACTTTCATTGTTATGCGGATGATACTCAACTATATTTATCAATCAAGCCTGATGAAATTAATCATCTAAATACAATTCAAGACTGCCTGAAGGACTTAAAAACATGGATGACCTTAAACTTTTTGATGTTAAACACGACCAAAACTGAAGTTATTGTACTTGGCCCGAAGAATCTACGAAACAAATTATCTAAGGATATACTAACTATGGATGGCATTAATTTGGCCTCCAGTGAGACTGTAAGGAATCTTGGTGTTATATTTGATCAGGATTTATCCTTTAACGCCCACATAAAATCAATTTCAAGGACCGCCTACTTCCATCTACGTAACATTGCAAAAATCAGGCATATCTTGCCTCAAAACGATGCAGAGAAACTAGTCCATGCATTTGTTACTTCAAGGCTGGATTATTGTAACTCTTTATTATCAGGGTGTACCAAGAAGTCAGTCAAGTCGCTTCAGCTGATTCAAAATGCTGCGGCTCGTGTACTAACCAGAGTTAGGAAAAGGGACCACATTACT
Organism: Gymnodraco acuticeps; assembly: GCF_902827175.1. Classification (NCBI taxonomy): domain Eukaryota; kingdom Metazoa; phylum Chordata; class Actinopteri; order Perciformes; family Bathydraconidae; genus Gymnodraco; species Gymnodraco acuticeps. The sequence continues at coordinate 9,468 of NW_022990273.1, forward strand.
CCTGTTCTGGCTGCCTTACACTGGCTCCCTATAGAACACAGGATAGAATTTAAAATTCTTCTTCTCGCCTACAAAGCCCTTAATGGGCAGGCGCCATCTTACCTTAAAGAACTCATTATACCCTACTGTCCTACTAGGGCATTGCGTTCCAAGAATGCAGGGTTGTTGGTTGTTCCTAGAGTCTCTAAAAGTACAATGGGAGCCAGAGCCTTTTCTTATCAAGCTCCACATTTGTGGAATCAGCTTCCAGTTTGTGTTCGGGCGGCAGACACCCTATCCGTTTTTAAGAGTGCGCTTAAGACCTTCCTTTTTGATAAAGCTTATAGTTAGGGCTGATTAGATCCAGCCCCTAGTTTTGCTGATATAGGCTTAGTTTGTCGGGGGACATCTTACTTCTTCCTTCTCTCTGTCTATACCTGTGTACTCTCATGTTCCGATTAACCCAGCTTCCCCAAATGTCTTTCTTTTTGGTGTCTATATACGCCGGGATCCGGAGTCATGGATGATCCTGCGCTCCTCTGTCCTGGATCGCGAGCCCTGGATCTTGAGTCGTGGCTGTGGTCCTGGATCATAGGTCCTGGATGGATATCCTCGTGGATTCATCTTCCTATTATACACACATGCATTTCCAAACATTTGGACTACCTATGTTGCAAATGTATTATCTTTTCAATTTACACACGGCATCTATTGCACGTCTGTCCGTCCTGGGAGAGGGATCCCTCCTCTGTTGCTCTCCCTGAGGTTTCTCCCATTTTTCCCTTTAAACTGTGGGTTTTCTCCGGAAGTTTTTCCTTGTACGATGTGAGGGTCTAAGGACAGAGGGTGTCGTATTGTCATACTGATATTTTGTACAAACTGTAAAGTCCACTGAGACAAATGTAACATTTGTGATATTGGGCTATATAAATAAACATTGATTGATTGATTGATTGATTGAACGGCCCCCCTGATCTGAACCGGAGTGGTGGTTTGTTACTGGACTTCTGTGCTAGTCATGGATTGGCCATAACAAACACCATGTTCGAACATAAGGATGCTCATAAGTGTATGTGGTACCAGAGCACCCTAGGCAGAAGGTCCATGATCGATTGCGTTATCGTATCATCGGACCTGAGGCCGTATGTTTTGGACACTCGGGTAAAGAGAGGGGCGGAGTTGTCAACTGATCACCATCTGGTGGTGAGTTGGGTCGAGTGGCGGGGGAAGCCTCTGGATAGACCTGGTAAGCCCAAACGTGTAGTTCGGGTGAACTGGGAACGTCTGGAGGAGGCCCAAGTTCAGGAGGCCTTCAACTCACACCTCCGGCAGAGCTTTTCGGGCATTCCTGTGGAGGTTGGGGACATTGAACCAGAGTGGTCGGTGTTCAAAGCCTCTATTGCCGAAGCCGCGGCGGGGAGCTGTGGTCTCAAGGTCTTAGGTGCCTCAAGGTAACCCTTGAACCTCCTGGTGGACACCGGTGGTCAGGGAAGCCGTCCGACTGAAGAAGGAGGCCTTCAGGGATTTGTTATCCCGGGGGACTCCCGAGGCAGTTGCAAGGTACCGACAGGCCCGAAGGGCAGCAGCCTCATCCGTGGCCGAGGCAAAGCAGCGGGTGTGGGAGAAGTTCGGAGAAGACATGGAGAAGGGCGTTAGGGCGTTGGAAGGAACACTTGGAGGAACTCCTGAACCCGACAACTCCGCCCTCTTTAGACTCTGTTACTAACTGTATATCTGTAGACTTGGTATGTCTTAAATGTCCGGTTAGGATGTATTAGAACCAAATCTAAAATTAAAATTGTAAGTAAGCAATCTGTATGTAAAAAACCACCTGTATGTAAATTGTAAATAAGCCATCTGTATGTCAAATATGTCTTATATGTCTTATATGACATGATGAATTGGAAATGGGGGACCCTGATGTAAACAAGACGAAAGTCTTTCTCTGGTCTGCATCCCCTTAACAATTGTATGTTTTGAGCTGTACTGTACTGTACCCAATATACAAGCTATTAATAAACTTTTCAATCAATCAATCAATCAATTATGTTACATTACATTGCATGTAGCTGACGCTTTTATCCAGAGCGACTTACAATAAGTGCATTCGACCAGGAAGACACAACCTTGAAGAAAACAGAATCATAAAGTACATCAGGTTTCATAGAGCCAAACATTTCAAGTGCTACTCAACTGGCTTTAGGTAAGCCAGTCCTTTATTAGTATAAAAGTGCTTTGTTAATAGTTCTATCGCTGGAAGTGGAGTCGAAAGAGATGAGTTTTCAGTCTGGAAGGTGTGTAAGCTTTCTGCTGTCCTGATGTCAATGGGAGCTCATTCCACCATCTTGGAGCCAGGATAGCAAACCCACGTGTTTCTGCTGATGGGAACTTGGGTCCCCTTCGCAGCGAGGGCGCAGCGAGGGCGCAGCGAGGGCGCAGCGAGGGCGCAGCGAGCCATTTGGCTGATGCAGAGCGGAGTGCACGTGCTGGGGTGTACAGTTTGTTAGAGGCAGAGCTGGAGTATGACGGGGGATCAACACCAATCTCCCGGGGGGAGGTCACTGAGGTAGTCAAACAACTCCACAGGAGGGATTATATCTCTTCGCTGGCCTGGGAGCGCCTTGGGATCCCCCAGTCAGAGCTGGTTGATGGGAAAGGAACGTTTGTTGCTCTCTGCTGGAACTGCTACCTCCGCCACCCAACGATGGATCGATGGAAGATGGATGGATGGATAAAAAAGAGGTCAAAGCTATAGATAATTAATTAATAAATGTATTTGTATTTGTCATTTTTTAAAAATAATTAAATCCATTTTAACAGAATTTATTTAAATAATATGCATTTTTTATAACATGTGAAATCAAGTCAGAGTCAAAGAGCATTTAATTATTATGTTTTAACTATTTGTATTACCTAATTATAACTGCCACTCTTAATTCTGACTTTTAATCTTAATTACTAAGACATTAATGCTTTTGAATATTGTTTTTAAGTACCTGTCTTATTAACCAAACGTATTAAATTAAATGACTTAAAGAGTTTTTTGTGAAATAAAAAGTAAAAAATGAGTTTTTATGTAAACCGTATAAAGCCAGCAGGGGGCGACAAAGAGAAGCAACGCGCTCCATTAACACAGCGCACTGGTCCCTCGTTGCTTCCCGTAGTAAAGAAACCACGTTAAAACAAGTATTCTGACTATTCAAGCTTGATCAGAAATAAAAAAACATAATCTGTTAAGTATTTAAAACCTTAAACTGAAGTATCCTTACATGTAAATCCGTCTGTGGCGTTTCGTGTGTTCTGGCAAGACTCGGCTGCCGTAGTGACAACATGGTGCTGGAGAAGAAAAGCTCCGGTGAGTTTTGTTTAATTCTAACACATTTAAACACTTTTATCCATTAAAGCGAGTCTTTTCTGCGTTTCTCAGTAAAGTCCCGAGTTAGTACACACATTTAGGAATAGTAAAGGTGTCTAAATGAGGTCTGTGTTTGTTGATCTGTTAGCCGACCTGTTAGCTGCGGCTAGCTGAAGCTAAATCAGGATCATTTTAAACTTCTCTCTGATTTTATGAACTCTAACATCTGGCTTTGTTTTTTTATCATTACATATTTAGTATTTGTACCAACATAAGATACATTCGGCGTAAAATCATGACTTCTGGAGCCAGATCTGCAGCGGGGTTACTGAAGGGATGTTAGCTATATTTACCTCTTTATAACACACACACACACACACACACACACACACACACACACACACACACACACACACAGGCTCTTGTTTACTGTACTTTATATTATACAGTTTTATTTATTGTATAACATGAAATCGAGCCAGATGTCAGTCCTAACTTGAATTCAAACCATTGAAAAGAATGTTTGATTTCAGTCGATACCAAATATGTTTTATGAAATACATTTCAGCTCGTGTGGAGGCTGACTCCAGACGCAGAGTTCTAGATGAAGCGACGAGGCAGAGGAGGCTGAGCCGGCAGCTGGAGGCTCTGGAGAAAGATAACTTCCAGGTGAGAACACATCAATAACCCTGGATAATAACACCAGCTGTTGATGTGACCTGTTTCTATACCTCACTTTATTTAAAACACAGGCACTGCTACCTTTCCCCCGGAGTTCTGATCTGCTTTTACTTGTTATCTTTTATTATTAGTAACATGTGCAGACGTGGTCTTTTTGTATTTGTTTATCCGTCTATTCTCCTCACTGTACATGTTGCTAATCACAGGGTTCAGTCTGCGCCGAGCAACACCTGTTAGCGACATGTTGCTAATCACAGGGTCCAGTCTGCGCCGAGCAACACCTGTTAGCGACATGTTGCTAATCACAGGGTCCAGTCTGCACCGAGCAACACCTGTTAGCGACATGTTGCTAATCACAGGGTCCAGTCTGCGCCGAGCAATACCTGTTAGCGACATGTTGCTAATCACAGGGTCCAGTCTGCACCGAGCAACACCTGTTAGCGACATGTTGCTAATCACAGGGTTCAGTCTGCGCCGAGCAACACCTGTTAGCGACATGTTGCTAATCACAGGGTCCAGTCTGCGCCGAGCAACACCTGTTAGCGACATGTTGCTAATCACAGGGTCCAGTCTGCACCGAGCAACACCTGTTAGCGACATGTTGCTAATCACAGGGTCCAGTCTGCGCCGAGCAACACCTGTTAGCGACATGTTGCTAATCACAGGGTCCAGTCTGCACCGAGCAACACCTGTTAGCGACATGTTGCTAATCACAGGGTCCAGTCTGCGCCGAGCAATACCTGTTAGCGACATGTTGCTAATCACAGGGTCCAGTCTGCACCGAGCAACACCTGTTAGCGACATGTTGCTAATCACAGGGTTCAGTCTGCGCCGAGCAACACCTGTTAGCGACATGTTGCTAATCACAGGGTTCAGTCTGCGCCGAGCAATACCTGTTAGCGACATGTTGATAATCACAGGGTCCAGTCTGCACCGAGCAACACCTGTTAGCGACATGTTGCTAATCACAGGGTCCAGTCTACACCGAGCAACACCTGTTAGCGACATGTTGCTAATCACAGGGTTCAGTCTGCACCGAGCAACACCTGTTAGCGACATGTTGCTAATCACAGGGTTCAGTCTGCGCCGAGCAACACCTGTTAGCGACATGTTGCTAATCACAGGGTTCAGTCTGCACGGAGCAACACCTGTTAGCGACATGTTGCTAATCACAGGGTCCAGTCTGCGCCGAGCAACACCTGTTAGCGACATGTTGCTAATCACAGGGTCCAGTCTGCGCCGAGCAACACCTGTTAGCGACATGTTGCTAATCACAGGGTTCAGTCTGCGCCGAGCAACACCTGTTAGCGACATGTTGCTAATCACAGGGTCCAGTCTGCACCGAGCAACACCTGTTAGCGACATGTTGCTAATCACAGGGTTCAGTCTGCACCGAGCAACACCTGTTAGCGACATGTTGCTAATCACAGGGTTCAGTCTGCGCCGAGCAACACCTGTTAGCGACATGTTGCTAATCACAGGGTTCAGTCTGCGCCGAGCAATACCTGTTAGCGACATGTTGATAATCACAGGGTCCAGTCTGCACCGAGCAACACCTGTTAGCGACATGTTGCTAATCACAGGGTCCAGTCTGCACCGAGCAACACCTGTTAGCGACATGTTGCTAATCACAGGGTTCAGTCTGCGCAGAGCAACACCTGTTAGCGACATGTTGCTAATCACAGGGTCCAGTCTGCGCCGAGCAACACCTGTTAGCGACATGTTGCTAATCACAGGGTCCAGTCTGCGCCGAGCAACACCTGTTAGCGACATGTTGCTAATCACAGGGTTCAGTCTGCGCCGAGCAACACCTGTTAGCGACATGTTGCTAATCACAGGGTCCAGTCTGCACCGAGCAACACCTGTTAGCGACATGTTGCTAATCACAGGGTTCAGTCTGCACCGAGCAACACCTGTTAGCGACATGTTGCTAATCACAGGGTTCAGTCTGCACCGAGCAACACCTGTTAGCGACATGTTGCTAATCACAGGGTTCAGTCTGCGCGGAGCAACACCTGTTAGCGACATGTTGCTAATCACAGGGTCCAGTCTGCGCCGAGCAACACCTGTTAGCGACATGTTGCTAATCACAGGGTCCAGTCTGCGCCGAGCAACACCTGTTAGCGACATGTTGCTAATCACAGGGTCCAGTCTGCGCCGAGCAACACCTGTTAGCGACATGTTTCTAATCTTGTTTACGTCAGTAGACATGTTGTTTACATCGGGAGACATGTTGTTTGCGTCGGGAGACATGTTGTTTGCGTCGGGAGACATGTTGTTTACGTCGGGAGACATGTTGTTTACGTCGGGAGACATGTTGTTTGCGACAGGAGACATGTTGTTTGCGTCAGGAGACATGTTGTTTACGTCAGGAGACATGTTGTTTACGTCAGGAGACATGTTGTTTACGTCAGAGACATGTTGTTTACGTCAGAGACATGTTGTTTACATCAGGAGACATGTTGTTTACATCAGGAGACATGTTGTTTGCGTCAGGAGACATGTTGTTTACGTCAGGAGACGTGTTGTTTACGTCAGGAGACATGTTGTTTACAGGAGACATGATGTTTACATCAGGAGACATGTTGTTTACATCAGGAGACATGTTGTTTACAGGAGACATGTTGTTTGCTTCAGGAGACATGTTGTTTACATCAGGAGACATGTTGTTTACAGGATACATGTTGTTTACAGGAGACATGTTGTTTACAGGATACATGTTGTTTACATCAGGAGACATGTTGTTTACAGGATACATGTTGTTTACAGGAGACATGTTGTTTACAGGAGACATGTTGTTTACGTCAGGAGACATGTTGTTTACGTCAGGAGACATGTTGTTTACTGGAGACATGTTGTTTACAGGAGACATGTTGTTTACAGGAGACATGTTGTTTACGTCAGGAGACATGTTGTTTACAGGAGACATGTTGTTTACATCAGGAGACATGTTGTTTACGTCAGGAGACATGTTGTTTACAGGAGACATGTTGTTTACGTCAGGAGACATGTTGTTTACGTCAGGAGACATGTTGTTTACATCAGGAGACGTGTTGTTTACATCAGGAGACATGTTGTTTACGTCAGGAGACATGTTGTTTACGTCAGGAGACGTGTTGTTTACATCAGGAGACATGTTGTTTACGTCAGGAGACATGTTGTTTACGTCAGGAGACATGTTGTTTACGTCAGGAGACATGTTGTTTACGTCAGGAGACATGTTGTTTACGTCAGGAGACATGTTGTTTACGTCAGGAGACATGTTGTTTACGTCAGGAGTGTCAGGAGACATGTTGTTGTTGGTATATCTTCTAAGCATCAGAGACGCAGATCATCTGTGCTTTGCGTGGAGAGCGGTTTTTAGTGTCCCTCTAAGCGAGGACAGACAGTGTGTCTCCAGGAGAGACAGTGTGTCTCCAGGAGAGACAGTGTGTCTCCAGGAGAGACAGTGTGTCTCCAGGTCAGACAGTGTGTCTCCAGGAGAGACAGTGTGTCTCCAGGTCAGACAGTGTGTCTCCAGGAGAGACAGTGTGTCTCCAGGACAGACAGTGTGTCTCCAGGAGAGACAGTGTGTCTCCAGGACAGACAGTGTGTCTCCAGGTCAGACAGTGTGTCTCCAGGTCAGACAGTGTGTCTCCAGGAGAGACAGTGTGTCTCCAGGACAGACAGTGTGTCTCCAGGTCAGACAGTGTGTCTCCAGGAGAGACAGTGTGTCTCCAGGAGAGACAGTGTGTCTCCAGGTCAGACAGTGTGTCTCCAGGTCAGACAGTGTGTCTCCAGGAGAGACAGTGTGTCTCCAGGACAGACAGTGTGTCTCCAGGACAGACAGTGTGTCTCCAGGACAGACAGTGTGTCTCCAGGAGAGACAGTGTGTCTCCAGGTCAGACAGTGTGTCTCCAGGAGAGACAGTGTGTCTCCAGGTCAGACAGTGTGTCTCCAGGAGAGACAGTGTGTCTCCAGGACAGACAGTGTGTCTCCAGGAGAGACAGTGTGTCTCCAGGTCAGACAGTGTGTCTCCAGGAGAGACAGTGTGTCTCCAGGAGAGACAGTGTGTCTCCAGGAGAGACAGTGTGTCTCCAGGACAGACAGTGTGTCTCCAGGAGAGACAGTGTGTCTCCAGGACAGACAGTGTGTCTCCAGGAGAGACAGTGTGTCTCCAGGTCAGACAGTGTGTCTCCAGGAGAGACAGTGTGTCTCCAGGAGAGACAGTGTGTCTCCAGGTCAGACAGTGTGTCTCCAGGAGAGACAGTGTGTCTCCAGGTCAGACAGTGTGTCTCCAGGAGAGACAGTGTGTCTCCAGGTCAGACAGTGTGTCTCCAGGAGAGACAGTGTGTCTCCAGGACAGACAGTGTGTCTCCAGGTCAGACAGTGTGTCTCCAGAACAGACAGTGTGTCTCCAGGAGAGACAGTGTGTCTCCAGGACAGACAGTGTGTCTCCAGGACAGACGGTGTGTCTGCAGGAGAGACGGTGTGTCTCCAGGAGAGACGGTGTGTCTCCAGGACAGACGGTGTGTCTCCAGGAGAGACGGTGTGTCTCCAGGACAGACGGTGTGTCTCCAGGAGAGACGGTGTGTCTCCAGGACAGACGGTGTGTCTCCAGGAGAGACGGTGTGTCTCCAGGTCAGACGGTGTGTCTCCAGGTCAGACGGTGTGTCTCCAGGTCAGACGGTGTGTCTCCAGGAGAGACGGTGTGTCTCCAGGACAGACGGTGTGTCTCCAGGAGAGACGGTGTGTCTCCAGGACAGACAGTGTGTCTCCAGGTCAGACAGTGTGTCTCCAGGAGAGACAGTGTGTCTCCAGGAGAGACAGTGTGTCTCCAGGACAGACAGTGTGTCTCCAGGAGAGACAGTGTGTCTCCAGGTCAGACAGTGTGTCTCCAGGAGAGACAGTGTGTCTCCAGGTCAGACAGTGTGTCTCCAGGAGAGACAGTGTGTCTCCAGGTCAGACAGTGTGTCTCCAGGAGAGACAGTGTGTCTCCAGGTCAGACAGTGTGTCTCCAGGAGAGACAGTGTGTCTCCAGGTCAGACAGTGTGTCTCCAGGAGAGACAGTGTGTCTCCAGGACAGACAGTGTGTCTCCAGGAGAGACAGTGTGTCTCCAGGAGAGACAGTGTGTCTCCAGGACAGACAGTGTGTCTCCAGGAGAGACAGTGTGTCTCCAGGACAGACAGTGTGTCTCCAGGAGAGACAGTGTGTCTCCAGGTCAGACAGTGTGTCTCCAGGAGAGACAGTGTGTCTCCAGGAGAGACAGTGTGTCTCCAGGTCAGACAGTGTGTCTCCAGGTCAGACAGTGTGTCTCCAGAACAGACAGTGTGTCTCCAGGAGAGACAGTGTGTCTCCAGGACAGACAGTGTGTCTCCAGGAGAGACAGTGTGTCTCCAGGTCAGACAGTGTGTCTCCAGAACAGACAGTGTGTCTCCAGGAGAGACAGTGTGTGTCCAGGAGAGACAGTGTGTCTCCAGGAGAGACGGTGTGTCTCCAGGAGAGACGGTGTGTCTCCAGGAGAGACGGTGTGTCTCCAGGAGAGACGGTGTGTGTCCAGGAAGGCTTCTCCAGAGGTCTGAGAACACCTGAGGAACACTGACGTCTGTATATTCATATATTTAAATGTGTGTGTGTCTCCAGGACGACCCCCTGTCCTCGCTGCCTCCCCAGGTCCTACTGCCCGCCTACCTACCTTCAGCGAGACAGAGGAGCCAGGTGAGAGGACTCAATCAGATAGAAATGAAACTGATCATTCACTCCAAAGAACTCGACTTGATGCCGTTTGGCTTCACACTGTGTCTCTGGTACAACATGGCTGATGTTAGCTTAGCAACCGAAGCTAAACTCACTATTGACTACTTGTTGCTATCCTCTTGTGGCAGAAGCCGTTTTCTACAGGCACATTTGACCTTTTCATTATGATTCTACTTGTGATAGTCGGACATGACGACCTGTGCAGCCCTTGCATTGATTCCATCTGATAGCTGCTATAATACAAAACAACACGTCTGCCTGCTCTCCACGATGATCAATGGAGCTGAGTCTCTCTCTGGAACATGGAGCATCTCTCTGAGGGACAGGTGGAGCTGAGTCTCTCTCTCTGGAACATGGAGCATCTCTCTGAGGGACAGATGGAGCTGAGTCTCTCTCTCTGGAACATGGAGCATCTCTCTGAGGGACAGATGGAGCTGAGTCTCTCTCTGGAACATGGAGCATCTCTCTGAGGGACAGATGGAGCTGAGTCTCTCTCTGGAACATGGAGCATCTCTCTGAGGGACAGATGGAGCTGAGTCTCTCTCTCTGGAACATGGAGCATCTCTCTGAGGGACAGGTGGAGCTGAGTCTCTCTCTCTGGAACATGGAGCATCTCTCTGAGGGACAGATGGAGCGAGTCTCTCTCTCTGGAACATGGAGCATCTCTCTGAGGGACAGATGGAGCTGAGTCTCTCTCTGGAACATGGAGCATCTCTCTGAGGGACAGATGGAGCTGAGTCTCTCTCTCTGGAACATGGAGCATCTCTGAGGGACAGGTGGAGCTGAGTCTCTCTCTCTGGAACATGGAGCATCTCTCTGAGGGACAGATGGAGCTGAGTCTCTCTCTGGAACATGGAGCATCTCTCTGAGGGACAGGTGGAGCTGAGTCTCTCTCTCTGGAACATGGAGCATCTCTCTGAGGGACAGGTGGAGCTGAGTCTCTCTCTCTGGAACATGGAGCATCTCTCTGAGGGACAGGTGAAGCTGAGTCTCTCTCTGGAACATGGAGCATCTCTCTGAGGGACAGATGGAGCTGAGTCTCTCTCTCTGGAACATGGAGCATCTCTCTGAGGGACAGGTGGAGCTGAGTCTCTCTCTCTGGAACATGGAGCATCTCTCTGAGGGACAGGTGGAGCTGAGTCTCTCTCTCTGGAACATGGAGCATCTCTCTGAGGGACAGATGGAGCTGAGTCTCTCTCTCTGGAACATGGAGCATCTCTCTGAGGGACAGGGGGGAGCTGAGTCTCTCTCTCTGGAACATGGAGCATCTCTCTGAGGGACAGGTGGAGCTGAGTCTCTCTCTGGAACATGGAGCATCTCTCTGAGGGACAGGATGGAGCTGAGTCTCTCTCTCTGGAACATGGAGCACTCTCTGAGGGAAAGGTGGAGCTGAGTCTCTCTCTCTGGAACAGGACATCTTAGGACAAGGGAGCTGAGTCTCTCTCTGGAACATGGAGCATCTCTCTGAGGACAGGTGGAGCTGAGTCTCTCCTCTGGAACATGGAGCATCTCTCTGAGGGACAGATGGAGCTGAGTCTCTCTCTCTGGAACATGGAGCATCTCTCTGAGGGACAGATGGAGCTGAGTCTCTCTCTCTGGAACATGGAGCATCTCTCTGAGGGACAGGTGGAGCTGAGTCTCTCTCTCTGGAACATGGAGCATCTCTCTGAGGGACAGATGGAGCTGAGTCTCTCTCTCTGGAACATGGAGCATCTCTCTGAGGGACAGGTGGAGCTGAGTCTCTCTCTGGAACATGGAGCATCTCTCTGAGGGACAGATGGAGCTGAGTCTCTCTCTGGAACATGGAGCATCTCTCTGAGGGACAGATGGAGCTGAGTCTCTCTCTCTGGAACATGGAGCATCTCTCTGAGGGACAGATGGAGCTGAGTCTCTCTCTGGAACATGGAGCATCTCTCTGAGGGACAGATGGAGCTGAGTCTCTCTCTGGAACATGGAGCATCTCTCTGAGGGACAGATGGAGCTGAGTCTCTCTCTGGAACATGGAGCATCTCTCTGAGGGACAGATGGAGCTGAGTCTCTCTCTGGAACATGGAGCATCTCTCTGAGGGACAGGTGGAGCATGGAGCATCTCTCTGAGGGACAGATGGAGCTGAGTCTCTCTCTGAACATGGAGCATACTCTCTGAGGGACAGATGGAGCTGAGTCTCTCTCTCTGGAACATGGAGCATCTCTCTGAGGGACAGATGGAGCTGAGTCTCTCTCTGGAACATGGAGCATCTCTCTGAGGGACAGATGGAGCTGAGTCTCTCTCTGGAACATGGAGCATCTCTCTGAGGGACAGATGGAGCTGAGTCTCTCTCTGGAACATGGAGCATCTCTCTGAGGGACAGGTGGAGCTGAGTCTCTCTCTGGAACATGGAGCATCTCTCTGAGGGACAGATGGAGCTGAGTCTCTCTCTCTGGAACATGGAGCATCTCTCTGAGGGACAGGTGGAGCTGAGTCTCTCTCTCTGGAACATGGAGCATCTCTCTGAGGGACAGATGGAGCTGAGTCTCTCTCTCTGGAACATGGAGCATCTCTCTGAGGGACAGATGGAGCTGAGTCTCTCTCTCTGGAACATGGAGCATCTCTCTGAGGGACAGATGGAGCTGAGTCTCTCTCTCTGGAACATGGAGCATCTCTCTGAGGGACAGGTGGAGCTGAGTCTCTCTCTGGAACATGGAGCATCTCTCTGAGGGACAGGTGGAGCTGAGTCTCTCTCTCTGGAACATGGAGCATCTCTCTGAGGGACAGATGGAGCTGAGTCTCTCTCTGGAACATGGAGCATCTCTCTGAGGGACAGATGGAGCTGAGTCTCTCTCTGGAACATGGAGCATCTCTCTGAGGGACAGTGGAGCTGAGTCTCTCTCTCTGGAACATGGAGCATCTCTCTGAGGGACAGGATGGAGCTGAGTCTCTCTCTCTGGAACATGGAGCATCTCTCTGAGGGACAGATGGAGCTGAGTCTCTCTCTCTGGAACATGGAGCATCTCTCTGAGGGACAGGTGGAGCTGAGTCTCTCTCTCTGGAACATGGAGCATCTCTCTGAGGGACAGATGGAGCTGAGTCTCTCTCTCTGGAACATGGAGCATCTCTCTGAGGGACAGATGGAGCTGAGTCTCTCTCTCTGGAACATGGAGCATCTCTCTGAGGGACAGTGGAGCTGAGTCTCTCTCTCTGGAACATGGAGCATCTCTCTGAGGGACAGATGGAGCTGAGTCTCTCTCTCTGGAACATGGAGCATCTCTCTGAGGGACAGGTGGAGCTGAGTCTCTCTCTGGAACATGGAGCATCTCTCTGAGGGACAGATGGAGCTGATCTCTCTCTCTGGAACATGGAGCATCTCTCTGAGGGACAGATGGGCTGAGTCCTCTCTCTCTGGACATGGAGCATCTCTCTGAGGGCAGGTGAGCTGAGTCTCTCTCTGGAACATGGAGCATCTCTCTGAGGGACAGATGGAGCTGAGTCTCTCTCTGGAACATGGAGCATCTCTCTGAGGGACAGGTGGAGCTGAGTCTCTCTCTCTCTGGAACATGGAGCATCTCTCTGAGGGACAGGTGGAGCTGAGTCTCTCTCTGGAACATGGAGCATCTCTCTGAGGAGT